>NW_006921607.1:865968-867566 GCF_000298275.1 Orycteropus afer afer
GTGGCTTCCAGCCAAACAAAAGATAGGCTTATGAGCTGAACATTTACAATAGGTAGATACACTCCTTGGAGAGATCAATCATGGCAGAATAGAAGGGCTGTGCATGCACAGAGAGACAGCTTGGGGGCAGAAGTGCATGGGAGGGAAGGACACAGGGCTATGGGACATAGTTGCCATGGGGAAGAAGTGGGAGGGGAGCTGTTGCATTGTGGTAAATTGTAGTCAATGTCATGAGACAAAGTGTATGTGAGCTGCTGTATGGAAAATGAATTTGCTCTGTAAATATTCATTCAGATCACAATAAAAATTAAAAAACATTTTTTTATTGTAATTTGGGTGAAAGTTTACAGAACAAATTCATTTTCCATGCAGCAGTTCATATATATTTTTTTTCATGACATTGACTGCAGTTCCCCAAATGTACCAGCTCTCTTCCTACTTTCTCCCTGCAGTTATCTCTTCCCCGTGTCCTTCCATCTCATGAACTCCCACTTCCCGAGCTATCTCCCTGTGCAAACATTGCCCTTCTGTTTTCCCACGATTGAGGGCTGCCTCCAAGGAGTGTATCTAACTGAAGTAAATGTTCACCCTATATGCCTGTCTATTGTTTGGCTGGAAGCCACAAGAGTGAGTTTAATTCCAGACCTGAAGGGTGACTAGGGGCCATAGTCTCAGGGGTGTCACCAGGCTTTATCAGACCAGCAAACTAGGTCTTTATTTTAATGATTTTTAATTTTGTTCCACATTGTTCTTCAAGCGGTTGACAGTGCTAGCTGGGCACCATCTAGTTCTTCTGGTCTCATGGCCACATAGGCTGAGGATCACATGGTCTACCAGTCACTTGGATGAATTGTTCCCATGTGTCTTTGGTTTTCTTCATTCTTCTTTGCTCTGGATGAGGAGGGACCCATCATTGCATCTAGATGGCCAGTTGCAAAGACCTAAATCTTAAACCTAAAACTATAAACTTCATGGAAGAAGAAATAGGGAAAGGTAGGAGCCTTAGTCTATGGCATAAATAGAATATCAAACATAACCGAAATGCACAAACAGCAGAAAATAAACTAGATTTTTAGGGATATCCTAAAAATCAGAATACTTAGACTCATCAAAAGACTTCTCCAAAAGAGTAAAAATAGAACCCATAGACTGAGGAAAAGTCTTTGGCAATGACATATCTCACATGAGTCTAATCTTTAAAATTTATAGAAAACTCTAACACCTCAACAACAAAAAGACAAACAATCCAATTTTAAAATGAGCAAAAGTCAGCTACCACTGCCAACCACTCAGGAAGGAATAAAAATTGGAGCTCCTGGAAAAAGTGAGAGAAAAATGTGGAACAAAACCCAAAATAATTAAAAGACCAGTTCTGATAGAGATTGACAGAAACTGATAGAAAATCTGAGACTATGTCCCCTAGCTGTCTTTCAGGCCTGAAATTGAACTGACTCCCATGGCTTCCAGCCAAATGGTGGACAGCCCTACAAGGTGAACAATTTCAGCAGGTAGGTATACTCCTTAGAACAATCAACCATGAGAGATCAGAAGGGCAGCATTTGCGCAGGGAGATAGCTCAGAGGGCAGGAATGCACAGG
>NW_006921607.1:868641-876665 GCF_000298275.1 Orycteropus afer afer
AGAAGATGAAAGGAATACACAGAGTCACTGTACCAAATAGAATTGGTCAATGTACATCCATTTCAGGAGGTGGCATATGATCAAGAACTAATGGTACTGAAGGAAGAAGTTGAAGCTGCACTGAAGGAATTGGCAAAGAACAAGGCTCCAGGAATTGACAGAATACCCATTGAGATGTTTCAACAAACAGATGCCACACTGAAGGCACTCACTTGTCTATGCCAAAAAATTTGGAAGACAGCTACCTGGTCAACTGACTAGAAGGGATCCATATTTGTACCCATTCCAAATAAAGGTGATCCCACAGAATGTAGAAATTATTGAACAATATCATTAATATCACACACAAGTAAAGTTTTGCTGAAGATAATTCAAAAATGGTTGCAGCAGTATATTGACAGGGAACTTCCAGAAATGCAAGCTGGATTCAGAAGAGGACGTGGAACAAGGGATATCATTGCTGAAGTCAGATGGATCTTGGCTGAAAGCAAAGAATACAAGAAAGATGTTTACTTGTGTTTTATTGACTATGCAAAAGCATTCAATAGTGTCGATCATAACAAATTATTGGATAACATTGAGAAGAATGGGAATTCATGAGGAACCTGTACATAGACCAGGAGGCTATCATTCAAACAGAATAAGGGGATACTGCATGGTTTAAAGTCAGGAAGGGAGTGCACCAGGGTTGTATCCTTTCACCATACTTATTGAGACTGTATGCTGAACAAATAATCTGAGAAGCTGGACTATTTGAAGAAGAACATGGCATCAGGATTGGAGGGATAAACAGATGACACAACCTTGTTTGCTGAAAGTGAAGATGACTTGAAGCACTTACTGATGAAGATTTAAGAGTACAGTCTGCATTAGTGATTACACCTCACCATAAAGAAAACAAGCATCCTCACAACCAATAAGAAGCCTCATGATAAATGGAGAAAAGATTGAAGTTGTCAAAGATTTCTTATTAGTTGGTTCCATGATCAACCCCAATGGAAGCAGCAGTCAAGAAATCAGATGACCCATTGCATTGGGCTAATCTGCTGCAGAAGATCGCTTTAAAGTGAAGAGTAAAAATGTCTCTTTGAAGATGAGGGTCACCTAAACCAAACCATGGTGTTTTCAATTGCTTCATATGCATGTGAGAACTGGACAATGAACAAGGAAGACCGAAGAAGAGTTGATGCTTTTGAGTTGTGATGTTGCTGAAGAATACTGAAAGTACCATAGACTGCCAGAAGAACAAACACATCTGTCCTTGAGGAAATGCAGCTGGAATGCTCCTTGGGAAGAGAATGGCCAGACTTCGTCTCACCTACTTTGGTCATGTTGTCAGAAGGGACCATTTGCCTGGAGAAGGATATCATGCTGGTGAAGTGGAGGGTCAGTGAAAAAGGGGAAGGCCTTCAATGAGTTAGACTGACACAGCATCTGCAACAATGGGCTCAGGTATGGCAAGGACTGTGGTGCTACTGCAGGACCAGGCAGTGTTTTGGTCTGTTCTACATAGGGTTCTATGAGTCAGAGCCAACTCGACAGCACCTAACAATAACAACACAGCAGCAAAGTAAGACGACTACTCTTATCCAGCCCAGACACTGGTTCCGCTGATACTTCCAGGCAGCAGATGGCTCCATCTTCCCAGTAAACAGACATCCTGGCATAGGATTGTGAGCTCTAGTGGTTCAGTGGTTAAGCACTGGATTACTAAGAGGTCAGTAATCCAAACCCACCAGCCACTCCACAGGAGAAAGACATAGCAATCTGCTTCCATTAAGATTCACAGCCTTTGAAACCCTATTGGGCATTTCTACTCTGTCCAATAGGGTTGCTACGAGTCAAAATTGACTCAACAGCACTGGATGGTGGTGGGTAGTATGATCCTGGAGTCCCTGGGTGGTACAAAGAGTTAATGAGCTTGGCTGGTAACCAAAATATTGGACGTTCAAGTCTACCTAGAAGCATCCTGGAAGACAGTCCAGATGATCTACCTCCAAAAAACCAGCCCTTGAAAATCCCATGGAGCACAGTTCTACTTTGACACACATGGGGTTGTGATTAGTTGGAATCAACTCAAAGGCAACTGGTTCTGGTGTGACCCTGGAGCCCTGGCAGACAAGGAGGAAAATTTATCAAGTGTTTGCAAAATCTTTTATGTTTCATGAAGCTTGTTCCCACATGGTATCTCCTTTGTGGGACTTCTTTTTCTGTGCCTTTTCTGTCATGGCTTTGTGACAGGTTAATTTTTTTTTTTTTTTTAATTATTAGGTGGTACCAAAATTCAGACAAAGGAGAAAATTCAAATGGTACAAAAGGGCAGTGAAAATTCATCTCCCGCCAGCACAAACATTCAGGACTTCTCCCTAAAGGCAGCCCCTATTATAAATTGGTTGCATATTCTTGCAGAGATAGTTTATAATAATCTTATCCAATAGAAATATAACAGGAGTCCAAATTCCACCTATGGAATTCAAATTTTTCTTGTAAGCACATTAAAAAGGTAAAAAGAAATAGGTGAAATTGCTTTTAATATTTTCTTTAACCCAGTATATGCAAAACATTATCATTTCAGCAAGTTATTTTTATATAAAAATGATTAATGAGACATTTTATATATATATATTTTACCACATCTTTGAAATCCAATATGCATTTTATGCTTGCAGCATATTTTAATTTGGACTCACTACATTTCAAGTGTTCAATAGCCACATGGGGCTAGTGGTTACTGTACTGAATGGTGCAGGTCTATACATATATAAGCATATGCATGTCCATATTCTTAAAAACATATAGTCTCAATATATTAAACATTGTTGTACACTTTATTTTTATTTACTTTAAAATGTTTATTGTGATTTGGGTAACAGTGTACAGAGCAAATTCATTTTCCATACAGCAGTTTATACACATTTTGTTTCATGACATTGGCTACAATGTCCCACAACATAACAGCTCTCTTCCCACTTCCTCTCAGTAGTTACCTCTGCCCTATGTCCTTCTTTCCTACGCATTCCTGCCCCCTGAGCTATCTTCCTGTGAAAACACTGTCCTACTCTGCTCCCATGATTGGTTATTGAACGAATCTACCAGATGTAAATGTTCCCCTTATATGCCTATCTATTGTTTGGCTGGAAACCACAGGAGTGAGTTCAATTGTAGACCTGACAGGTAATTAGTGGCCATAGTCTCGGGGGTCTCACCAGGCTCTATCAGAACAGTAAACCTGGTCTGTTTTATGATTTTGAGTTTTGTTCCACATTTTTCTCCCATTCTATGCAGGATCTCCTGCACTGATCCCTTTCTGAGTGGTTGACAGTGGTAGCCAGGCACCATCTAATTCTTCTGGTCCCATGGTCATATAGGCTGAGGATTATTGCATGGTCCACTAGCCCCTTGGACTAATTGTTTCCATGCATCTTTGATTTTCTTCATTCTTCTTTGCTCTGGATGAGGAGAGACCCATCATTGCATGTAGGTTGCTGCTTGCAAGCTTTTAAGACCCCAGTTGCTACTCACCAAAGTAAACATTGCTCTACACTTTGGTTTCTTCATTTAACTTGGAGATGGATCCATAGCAGTACACAGAGAACTGCCAGAAGTTATGGGTATATCATAATGGTATTCCTACTGCCATTGAGTGGATTCCAACTCATAGAGACCCTTTAGGACAGAGTAGAACTGCCCCGTAGGGTTTCTAAGGCTGTAAATCTCTAAGGAAGTAGACTGCCTCAACTTTCTTCTACAGAGCGTCTGGTGGGTTTGAACTGCCCCTTTGGGTTAGCAGCCGAATGCTTTAAAAACTGCACTACCAGAGCTCCTTCCATAATGGTATAGGTTTACTCAAGCTCCTAATGCTGGGCATTTAGGTTATCATCTTTTACAAACAATAATGCAGCAAGGATGCCTGTCTTTGTTACCTAGTGCTGTTGTAACAGAAATACAAGTGGGTGGCGCTAATGAACAGAAATTTATTCTTTCTCTGTTTGTTGTTGTTATGTGCCATCGAGTCGGACCTGACTCATAGCGACCCCTCTTGGGTTTCTGAGGCAGTATCACTACAGAAGTAGATTGCCCCATCTTCCTTCCAAGGAGTGGCTGGTGGGTTTGAACCACCAGCCTTCTGGTTAGCAGTCAAGTGCTTTAGGCACTACGCTATCAGAGCTCCTCTTTCACTGTTCAGGAGGCTAGAAATTCATATTCAGGGCACTGGCCCTAGGGAAGGCTTTCTTTCTCCATTGGCTCTGGCGGAAGGTTCTTGTCTCTTTTCAGCTTCTGTTCCTTGGTGATCTTCATGTGCCATGGCTTCGATCATTTCCCATCTGTGCTGCCTTGCTTCTGTGCCTAATCTCCTTTCATATCTCAAAAGTGATTGGCTTAAAACAAACCCTACATGGATAGGGCCTCATTAACATAACAGAAAATTCTATTCCCGAGTGGGATTACATCCATAGATACAGGGATTTATAACACCTTTTGGAGAACATAATGCAATCCAGAACAATGCCCTTACACATCTATGCACACAAAGAATGCATTCCCAAAGATGAACTGCTAGATGGTGTAAGCATTATGGATTGAAGTCTCCTTTTCTCTTTCCAGAATCTCATCTCCCCAGGCTGACCGAGCTACTGAAGAACAGGGACAAAGTCTCTTCCTTCTTCTCCAGTGCCCTGTTGTGTTGTTGTTATGTGTTGTCGAGTCGGACCTGACTCATAGCAACCCCTCCTTGGGTTTCCGAGGCAGTATCACTACGGAAGTAGATTGCCCCATCTTCTTTCTGAGGAGTGGCTGGTGGGTTTGAACCATCAGCCTTCTGGTTAGCAGTCAAGTGCCTTAGGCACTACGCCACCAGAGCTCCCTTCCAGTGCCCTAGTGCCTCCCAAAGGCCTGAGTCCAAAATTGACCTCTGACCCCACAATCCCATTTGTAGGATCTTCCATTAGGCAGATGATAAAAGTACTCACAACCATAATGCAATTAAAGAGAATGTTCACACACTGTAGAAAATGTAACTAACATTGGTGAACAATTTTTGCAGAAATTGTCAAACGGGAACAAAATTGGCTATGTACACTTTCACGAAAACACAATAAAATATTATTATTTTTCATGAAAAGGGCAAGCAGTTGACTGGGAGAAAATATCTGCAATATACTTAACTAAAGGAGATCTGGTGGTACAGTGCCTAAGGCATTTGACTGCTAACCAGAAGGTTGGTGGTTCAAACCCACAAGTCACTCCGTGGAAGGAAGATGAAGCAGTCTACTTCAGTAGAAATTTACCACGTTGGAAACCCAAGGGAGGTCACTCTGAGTTGAAATCTACTTGATGGCAATAGGTTTGGTTTTTTTGGTATAGTCAACAAAGACTTTATATTCAGAGCATATGAAGAACTCCTAAAAGTCAAGAAAAACAAAGGAGAAATGTGGGCAAAGAATATGAATACAAGATTCACACAATTCAAATAACCAATCAACATGTGTAAGATGCTTCCCTTCAGGGAAGTGCACACTCAAGCAGGGGTGAGTTTCACTTTCTTTTGTGGGCTTCTAGAACCCCACACTGGAATCATTTTCCTTCTACCACAAAAGTCCTTCCTCTTGAGTTTCTTGTTTGTCCTTTCACGTGCCCTTAACCTTAATCCTTTTCTTCTCTGTCTACACCCAACTGCGTAAAGCCTCATCCACCGCAGGTCCTCCACCTGCCCCCTGGTCATGGCCTTTCCCTTCTCCTACTGCTGATATTCTGCTGCGTCCCCTAAGAGATTCTTAAAAATATCTCAATGCATTACATGGTTTTAAGAATTTATCATTTTTATACATTTGGTGTCATAAGAGGAGGCTTCCAGGATTCATGGGTATATATACTTATATGTTTTGTTTTGTTAGGTGCCATTGAGTTGGTTTCAACTCATAGCAATAGCAGAATGAAACACTGCCTGGTCCTGCACCATCCTCACAATCACTGCCATGCTTGAGCCCACCATAGCAGCCACATGTCAATCCATCTTGTTGAAGGTCTTCTCCTTTTTGGCTGACCCTCTACTTTACTTTGCATGATATCTTTTCCTGGGACTGGTCCCTGCTGACAACATGACCAAAGTAGGTGAGACAAAGTCTGGCCATTCTTGCTTCTAAGGAGTACTACTTCTACGACAGATTTGTTTGTTCTCCCAGCAGTCCATAGTACATTCAACATTCATCATCACTACAATTCAAATGCATCCATTTTTCTACAGTCTTCCTTATTCAGTTTCCTCATTCCTTATTCAAGTTGCTGTGTATAGGTGAAGAGCTGGACATGGGCGATTTCACAGCCTCTAGGAAGGTTGGGCAATCTACTTTCGTAGTGACACTGCCTCGGCAAACCAAGGAGGGGCTGCTATGAGTCTGGTCCGACTCGACAGCACGTAACAACAACAACAACAATGGTTGCATATGTATACACATGTTATTTCTGTAGGTATAGATACATACAATTTAAGGGCACATGATGGAAAAGCCCCGAAAGTGACACACTGAGATCAGTGTTTCTCTTCAGATTGTGGGATTACTAGATTTTTCTTTACTTTTTTTTAACTTTTTGCTGTGGTTTGAGTGAATTTTACAAAGTAGATTCATTTTCCATCCAACAGTTCATACACATTTTGTTTCGTGACACTGATTACAATCCCCACAATCTCTCCTGCCATTTCCTCCTTGTGGTCACCCTTTCCCTGTGTACTTCTGACCTATTTATTCCTGCTTTCTTAATTTGCTCCCTGTGCAAATGCTGCCCTTCCGGGTTGAGTGTTCTAAAGGCTTGTCATCTACCTGCTGTAACTGTTCAGCTCACAGGCCTGTGTATTGTTTGGCTGAGAGTAAAGCCATGGGAGAGAGTCCAATTCCAGGCCTGAAGGGTAACAAGGGGCCATAGTCTCAGGGGTTTCAACATTTTCTATCTGAGCAGTAATCCCGGTCTTTTTGTGTTTTTGAATTTTGTTCCACATTTTTTCTCCCACTCTATCCAAGATCTCCAATTTTCACCCCTTTCTAGTGGTTGGCCTTGGTAGCCAGGCACCATCTAATTCTTCTGGTCTCAAGGTCATGTAGGCTGTGGTTCCCATGGTCCATTAGTCCCTTGGACGTTTTTCCTCACTCTTCTTTGCTCCAGAGGAGGAGAGACCAATAGTGCATCTTAGATGGCCACTCGCAAGCTTTTAAGACCCCAGTCGCTACTCACCAAAGCAGGAGGTAGAACAATGTTTTTGTGTACTATCTTCCAGAACCCCACACTGATGTCCCCTTCCTCCATCGTCCTGAGCCCATAGACCTAGCCAGCCACCTCCAAGGATTAGCAGGTCTTTCAAAATGTAATTTAAAAGACCATGAAATAAATTTAAAATTGCAACATTGTACATAAAAGTAACCTAAACTGCAAAAACAAGGTTGCATAGATATTACATAGATTACAATTTATCCATAAACTGGAACATTATACAACCATTAAAAGTCATGCTGGCAATCTTATTTACCAATATGACCACATTCTCATCTCTCGATACCGGTAAAACAGCAGGAGATGTCAGATAGACATTCGGTTAAGATTGATGCCAGTTTTACACAATAAATTAAAACCAAAAAGCTGTATGTGTCTAGAGGAAAGACTGGAAGGAAATGTATCAAAATGTTACCTGGCGCACTTTCCAGGTGTTGAAGTGAAAGGAGATTTTCAGCTTTTTGTATTTCTCCGTTTCCTCAGTAAATGTGGGTTTTGATTTTTTTTATAAACATAATAAAAACCAGAGTTGCAATTCTTTTTCTTGCTGACCGCCCGCCGCAAAGTACAGAACCCGCGCTCCGGTCCCTTGCAGTTGCCTGGCGGTCTCCAGACGCCCGAGCCATGGCGGGTCCAGCAGGCCGCAGCGCCCCCCCGCGGCGGGTCCGGGAGGCGGTGGGGGGCGCGGAGGGCGGGGAGGCGGTGCTCGGCGTCCCCGCGCTTCCCGCGAGATCCCGCTCCGCCCGCTCCGCCCCGCTCGC
>NW_006921607.1:876920-894488 GCF_000298275.1 Orycteropus afer afer
GGGGGCGCGCCGGGATGGGCCCGAAGCGGCGGCAGCTGACGTTCCGGGAGAAGTCGCGGATCATCCAGGAGGTGGAAGAGAACCCGGACTTGCGCAAGGGCGAGATCGCGCGGCGCTTTAACATCCCGCCGTCCACGCTGAGCACCATTCTGAAGAACAAGCGCGCCATCCTGGCGTCGGAGCGCAAGTACGGTGTGGCCTCCACCTGCCGCAAGACTAACAAGCTGTCGCCCTACGACAAGCTCGAGGGGTTGCTCATAGCCTGGTTCCAGCAGATCCGCGCCGCCGGCCTGCCAGTCAAGGGCATCATTCTCAAGGAGAAGGCGCTGCGTATAGCTGAGGAGCTGGGCATGGACGACTTCACCGCCTCCAACGGCTGGCTGGACCGCTTCCGCCGGCGCCACGGTGTGATGTCCTGCAGCGGCGTGCCCCGCCCCCGGGCGCGCAACTCTGCCCCCCGGCGCCCGGCGGCGCCTGCCAGCTCCGCTGCGGTGCCCTCGGAGGGCAGTGGCGGGGGCGCGGGCAGGCACACTTGGGAGGAGCAGCAGCCGTCAGTGGTCGAGGGCTACGCCTCGCAGGACGTGTTCAGCGCTATCGAGACCAGTCTGTGGTACGACTTCCTGCCCGACCAGGCTGCCGGGCTGTGTAGCAGCGATGGCCGGGAGCGCAGGGCCACCCAGCGCCTGAGTGTCCTGCTGTGCGCCAACGCTGATGGTAGTGAGAAGCTGCCCCCGCTGGTGGCAGGCAAGTCGGCAAAGCCCCGTGCAGGCCAAGGGGGCCTGCCCTGCGACTACACTGCCAACTCTAAGGGTGGTGTCACCAGCCAGGTGTTGGCCAAGTACCTGAAGGCCTTGGATGCCCGCATGGCCACGGAGTCTCGACGAGTCCTGCTGCTGGCCGGCCGCATGGCAGCCCAGTCCCTGGATACCTCGGGTCTGCAGCATGTGCAACTGGCCTTCTTCCCATCAGGCACTGTGCAGCCGCTGGAGCGGGGAGTGGTCCAACAGGTGAAGGGCCACTACCGCCAGGCTATGCTGCTCAAGGCCATGGCTGCACTAGAGAGCCAGGATCCCTCACGCCTGCAGCTGGGCCTCATGGAAGCCCTGCATTTTGTGGCCGCAGCCTGGCAGGCGGTCCAGCCTTCAGACATAGCCACTTGCTTTCGCGAGGCTGGCTTCGGGGGTGACCCAGATGCTACCATCACTACTGCCCTCAAGAGTGAGGGAGAGGAAGAAGAGGAGGAGGAGGAGGAGGAGGAAGAGGAGGAAGAAGAGGAGGAGGGAGGGGAAGAAGGGGAGGAAGGGGAAGGAGAAGAAGAAGGAGAGGAGGAGGAGGGAGGGGAGGGTGAGGAGTTAGGGGAGGAAGAGGAGGTGGAGGAGGAGGGTGATGTTGATGACAGTGATGAAGAGGAGGAGGAGGAAGAGGAGGAGGAGAGCTCCTCTGAGGGCTTGGATGCTGAGGACTGGGCTCAGGGAGTAGTGGAGGCTGGTGGCAGCTTTGGGGGCTACGGTGCCCAGGAGGAGGCCCAGTGCCCTACCTTTCATTTCCTGGAAGGCGAGGAGGACTCTGAGTCAGACAGTGAGGATGAGGAGGAAGATGAGGATGAGGAGGATGAAGATGAAGACGATGATGAGGAGGATGGTGACGAGGTGCCTGTGCCCAGCTTTGGGGAGGCCATGGCTTACTTTGCCATGGTCAAGAGGTACCTGACCTCCTTTCCCATTGATGACCGTGTGCAGAGCCACATCCTCCACTTAGAACATGATCTGGTCCATGTGACCAAGAAGAACCACGCCAGGCAGGTGGGAGTGTGGGGTTTTGGGCATCAGAGCTGAGCTACCGGATCTAGCCGTGCCCTAATCCAGATGTGGCAGCACCAATCCAGAGAACAGCCGCTGTGGATGGAGCCAGGGTGGGGAACCCCAGGTCCTTTACTGTTGCTTCCCCAGCCCTGTGATAGGCCCGGTCACCTGGGTAGGGCCCAGGCTGGAGCTGGGGTCAGCCTCACTGCCTGCTTGTTGCCTCTTTCTCAGAATCCTCTTCCCTCTCCTTTGCCCCTGGGCCTGGGGGACCAGGTGAAGTGGGCAGGGAGCCGTCCGGTGCTACCACACCGTGCCATCAGTGGACTAGACCACAGCAGCCAGGGATAGGCCCTGGAAGCTCCCGGCCAGAGAGTGCCTGTCCCCTCTGCCATCCATACCAGGTCCTTGGCAGAGGGGGACCCCAAAGCCATTCTGGGAATGGCTCCCAGAGGAAGGTCCAGCCTAGGCCTCCCCAAGGCTGGTAGCCCTACCCCAACCCTGGGGCTGCTTCGAGAAGCACAGTTCTAACTCACTGCAGGTTCCTGAACCTGCCTCTGCCTGCTTTCCCATCTCCCTAATCCCGTCTCTGGCTCAGTCCATGTTACTTTGGCCTTTGGTTTTCTTTCCAGATTGGAGAGTCCCACGAGGCCCTCTAAGGGAGTGATAATGCTTCCTAAGTGGGCAGCTATAGGCCCCATGCCTCTCATCCCTCTCTTGCAGGGCCCAATCCTGGGCAGAGCGGCCTGGGGCTGGGCCCACAGTCTGGCCTTCAGCTGCTCCTTCCCCAGTTTGAATTCAATAAATCTGTCCACCCCCCTTTTGTGGGGGTGAACATTTTAACAGCCAAGGGTGCATCCTTCATGGTTTGGGCTTGCGTCTGTTTTGGGGGCACATCCTTTCCTGGTTCCCTTTGGTCCCTGCTCTGGTGGGATGTGGAAGCAAGAGTTGAGAGGGTAGGCAAAGCCTAGGTCTTGACCAGGATAAGGAGCAGGGGGAGCTTTCAACATTGTCTCTTAACTATTATCTGGGGTTTGGAAAAGAGTCTTCAGTGCACTGGGGGTTGGGCCTGAGAAAGCCAGGCTGATACTGCTTTTGGAGTTAGAAGGTTGGAGTAATTTGGCTGGGACTGGAGGGAGGATGCTAAAAGTCCCTGTTGGGCACATCAGACAGTGTAGGTACTTGGTCCATCGAAACTGGCTAAAGAAGGCCCTTGAAGGAGGAGGCCGGAGAACAGAAAGAAAGGGATGTTGAGGCAGCTCCTGTGGTCCAAATTGGAGTTAGCTGGGGCAGCATTTAGTTTAGTGCTTTAAGAGAGATTTTTAGGCCTTTTGGTGGTGGCATCTCAGACTGGTGGTCACCTTTGGTGGTTGTGATAGGAGAAAGGTGAAAATGCTGACCCATGAAGATACTGGGGACAGATTGCACCTTCACGAGGCTAAGGATGAGTTGCTAACTCCCTGTGCAGTGCCCGCTAGGTGAGGCCCAGTCCAAAGGTGAAGGCAGAGCTCTCTGCTATCCACCCCCTTCCTGTCCCCACTTTTCAGGCCCACCTCTCCCTTCCTCACGCTCCCTCAGTGAGACCTTCAGACCCCAGTGCTTCAATCGCGAGAGCCAGAGCCTAAGCAGGGCTGGCAACTCTGGGCCCCAAACCGGTTTTCCCACCTCCACTGCAGCTGGAATGTGACCCCTGCAGTTCCCTCTCCCCTACCACCACCTTGCAGTTCCTCTCTCCACCCTGGAATGTTGGGGGGGGGACAGGGCAGGGAATGTCTAGATCATCTTTGGTTCCTTGCCTATCGGGGTGTGTTCCCTTTTAGAAAAGCAAGGCCACCATGCATATTTTAAAACAAGAAGGTGAGTGACTGTCCCCACACTGAATGGCCTTTCATGCTTCTGGCACTCTGCTTGCCTTCAGGCCTTCAAGGCTTGAAAACTTAACTGCAAAGAGCAGTTGAGACACCTTGAACCATCATCACCACCGTCACCAATTGGAGCCCTTAGGGAGCAGGCCAAGAAGTCATAACGCAGCCCTGTCTACCCTCTGATGTACTCTGGAGTAAGTAGGGAAGAGCAGTGGCCTCAAACCCAGGTCCCTCCCTTCAAATGCCAACAAGGCAAATCACTTCCATTTGTCTCCTGCCAACAAGAATATCCCTTTCGTTGGAACTGAAATGAACTAATTAGTGATAATGCCAACTGATGTTAATAGGACCCCTGCTGTGTGCCAGGAGCTGTACTAAGCATTTTAAGTGGATTTGCTCACAAAGCCCCTATAAGGTAGGTAAAACTGAGAAAGCAGGTACAGAGGGGTGCTATAATGTGCGCAGAGCACACAGCTAATCTGGTGGAAGCAAGTTTTGCTCCCAAGCTGGTCCTAGAAGAGCTGCTTTCCTGTTACTCCCTCAGTGAGGGATCCAAATTCCTAACCCTCCTGAGTGTAGTGCTGTTTTGAAATGGAACTGATTAATCCCAGATTGATTTGAATCATTTCCAATCCATGAAGAATAGCACTTTAGGGGGAGATTGAGGGGTGGGGAAGTGTGTACAGGAGCTCTTGTGATTCCTCAACCTTTCACCAACCCCAATTCCCTAGTCCTCATACAAATACAGGTGGTCTGTAAAATAACACTTTAAAGTTCTTTGCTACCCCATTGGGACTAATAGGTGAGAACCATTCCCATTTCCCAAAGGAGGAACAGTTAAGGAGGTAAGTGACCAGCCCCAGGCACTCAGGCACTCTGCCTTGAGCTCTGGTGTTGTTAGCTCTGGAAGTCTGACTATTAAATGCACTACCAGGACTCTGCTGGGAGGGAGGTGGAGATAGCCCTAAGAGCATAGAACTTTGGTGAGGGACCCAGCAAGAAGGCATCACACAGCCTATCACACAGTACAGATGGGTGGACCCCCAGAGAAAGCTGACAAACGTCGGGATATGAAGTTGTCTTGTTTGCCACTGGCTGCTAAAGGGCCCACAAAGGGGATCCCAGCCCTGGAGACACTAGTGTAGGGGTTCTTGGGGCCCTGTAGGCTTTGGCAGGTCGCAGAGTAGACCAATGGCTTGTCAGTAGATGCAGAGGTGATGCCTTCTTGGGGAGGAGGGGAAGACAAATACCCCTAAACGCCCTTTCAAAGCTGGGGCCTTGGAGGAGGCAGCTGTGGAAAAACTGCAACTCCCAGAAGTCCCTGCTCCCGGGCGATCGGGTGGTTGCTATGGTTTCATGAAACAATATGGCCGCTCGCAGCTGGGACTTTAGTCGCGGAGTTTGGGCGCGGGCAGCGGCTGAAGAAAAAGCGCCTGAAGGGTCGTGAGGCTGAGGCTGGCCACTGCACGGCTGAAACAACCTAATTTTGCCCGGACACCAATGGAGGGCAGTGTGGACGAGGAGACACTGCACCAGCTGTACCTGTGGGTGGACAACATCCCTCTGTCCCGGCCCAAGCGAAACCTTTCCCGGGACTTCAGTGACGGAGGTGTGCACCCTTGTGTGTGTGTGTGTGTGTGTGCTCGCCTGTGTGAGTGTATGCGCCTATGTGTGTCTGTATGTTCTGTCTTGTATGTAAGTGTGTAAGATGTCTGTGTGCATATGTGTCTCTGTGCTTTGAGGGGGGCAGAGAGGTCTGACTGCCCCCTGGGACTTAAGTATGTGTATTTTCTATGTGTATCTGTGAGAATTTGGACATGTATATGTGGACATGGTTTATCCTGTATGCATGTGTGCATATGTTTTTTTGTGTGTACATATGTCTTTGAGTGTGTGAATCTGTGACTCCTTGAGACTTTAATGACTAAGATGCACACTTGTATGTCTTTGAACATCTATCGGTGTGTGTGTGAATACACATAGCTGAGTGTGTGTTATATGTTTGTCTTCTGGGAGTCTAAGCATCTGTGTGTCCATATGTGGTCAGCACATTCTGCCCTGTATGTATGTGTGTTGGGTTTGGTGCATATATGTTCCTTTGTGACTGTGTGATTGTGTCAGTGTTTGTGTATCTGTGACTTTCTCTTGGTATTTCAGTGAAGTTTGTATCGGTGTGTGTATACATTTAGAGAGGCTATGTGCATATGAGGAAGCTCTGGTAGCGCAGTGCTTAAGTGCTCAGCTGCTAATCCAAGGTCGACAGTTTGAACCCACCAGCCACTCCCTGGAAGAAAGATGTGGCAGTCTGCTTCTGTAAAGATTTAAGCCTTAGAAACCCTATGGGACAGGTCTTTTCTGTCCTATAGGGTTGCCATCAGTCAGAATAGACTCAACAGCAATGGATTTATGTGCACAGGTGACTCTGTGTGTGTATGTGTGTGTGTGGGTATGTGTGTGTCCTCTGTGAACACATCTGTTCTATATGTATATCTGTAGGAAGGTCTTCTCACATTGTGTCTCTATGTGAGTCTCTCCTGGGAAATTGGTGTTGGAGTGTGTGTGTGTGCGCGTGCACGTGTGTGTATGCACGTTCATGCATGCATGCACATCTAAGTGACTGCCTAGGGAAGGACCCCAGGATCTTTCCTGGAGACTTATTCTCTGCTACATAACAAGAGACCTCAGCTTCCCCATGCCATTAGTTAAGGGGGAAGGTTTGCAGCTTCTCTGGGGTATGCTGAACACTTTGTCTTCTCTCCCTAATGACTCTTTTTTTTCTTTGTCCTCCTCCCTTTTCTTCCTCCCTGTCACCCTCCCCTTTTCACCATCTCCACCCTTCCACTTGGCCCACTCCTTATTTCTCTACTCTGTCATTTTCTTCTCCCACCTCCTTCTACCTTATCCATCCCCCCAACTTCCACGTCTGCCCCACCCCACTCCTTCAGTCCTAGTTGCAGAGGTCATCAAGTTTTACTTTCCCAAGATGGTGGAGATGCACAATTATGTCCCGGCCAACTCTCTCCAGCAAAAGCTTAGCAACTGGAATCACCTGAATAGGTAGCAGAATACCTGGTCTTGAGGCAGGACTCTCCAGCCTTTCCTGCCCTCCCCAGGAAGGGCTGCCCTAGCAACTCCGCCTCCTTTGGTCTGCTGGGGGAGGGTGTTGAGGAAGAGTGGCAGGGTGGAGAGGGCCAACACTGACAGAATGAATTAGACTGGTAACAAAACCAGGGACGCTTCTACTAGGGAGGCCACTGGAACCTCAGAGCACCCAAGCAGGACGGCTCAGTGGTGTTCTTCGGCTCCCCTAGAGCGGCTCTCTTAGCACTGAGACCGCTGCCTCCCCTCTCCTCTCCATCCCCTCCCTTCATCACGCTTGGATCCAGTCCACCACCTGCATGTCTGCCCCCAGGAAGGTGCTGAATAAGCTGAACTTCTCGGTACCGGAGGACGTGACGCGCAAGATCGCTCAATGCGCCCCGGGTGTTGTGGAGCTGGTCCTCATCCCATTGCGGCAGCGCTTGGAGGAACGGCAGAGGCGCAGGAAGCAGGGTTTGGCCTCCTCACAGGTACCACCCCGCCTCCACGTCTCCAGTAACTCTGGGGGGCTTCGCAGGCAGCAGAAAGCCTCGCTTGGTGATAAGTACCTGGATAAAGCGAACCTGGTCTGGGAAGCCACAGAAGGGGCAAGGGGCTCCTTGGGGATGGGCAAGCCCGGGCTCACAGTGGACGTGGGGTTCTTTCAGGAACTGGCTCCCCAGGATGGCAGTGGCTACATGGATGTGGGTAGGCAGCCTCTCTTTCCTCTCCTCCTTTGTTCTTATGGCAAACGGGTATGTGGGAGGGCAGCCGGCCATTCCTCCACGTGCCTGTCCTCAGGTTTGCCCCATAAGGCCGGGGGAGAAGGTGCCCCAGAACCACAGGGAGGAGGACCGCTCAAGTAAGCTGTGGCTGGAGGTTCCTGATCTCACCTGCCCTGGTGGTCTGGGGGGAGGTAGCAGGGAGAATGCTGTGCCTGGGAGGGAAGGGTAGGCAGGAAAGTGGGGAGAGGAGCAACAGCCAAGGGCACTGGAAGGGTGAGGGCCCGAGGTCCAGTTCTCCGCTAAGTCTCTTCTCACTTGACCCCATCCCAGGGCGGGGCGGCTGCCCGCGCCCGGCCCTCCGGGGTATAGCCAGGCGCTTCAGGGCGACCCAAGCTTCATCCTTCAGATCGCCGAAAAGGAGCAGGAGCTGCTGGCCTCACAGGAGACAGTGCAGGTGAGGGTGCTCTGGGAAGGCACGGGGATCTGGTGCCAGCAGAGGCAGGGGCCAGGGCAGCAGGTTGCCGGGTTTGACCTCTGCGCGCGCGGCCCAGGTCCTGCAGATGAAGGTGAGGCGCCTGGAGCACCTGCTGCAGCTGAAGAACGTGCGCATCGACGACCTCTCCCGGCGGCTCCAGCAGGCGCAGCGGAAGCAGCGGTGAGCGGCGACCAGCGAGACGCGGCGTTGCTCGGGTACCCACAGGAGCTCAAACAAGGAGACTTACCACTCACCGACCGACCAGAGGACGACTGGGAGAGCGGAGCCAGCCGTTTGTACATGCGTCCTGGGCGCAAGAGCCCTCTTCCTTGCAGGGGTGCGGGTGGGGGGGTGGGGGGGGGGGTGGGGGCGGGAAGTGAGGGTAGAGGGCGACCAGATGGGTTTTGGAGCCCCACGACCAGACTGAGCCACCTCCTTCCACTTCGTCTGGGTTAGGAGAAAGGACCGCTTTTCAGAACCCAGAAGCTGCGTGCAGAGACCGGGCACGTCCCCCAAAGCAGTGCCCAACGACGTCAGGGACTCCGCCTTGGCGCTCCCGGCGCTGGGCCTCGGGAGGAGCTCTCTGGTTCAGTTCTCATCCCCGGAACCGTGTTCCTGCCCAGCTCCGAGGACAGCAGCATCTCCATCCAGTCTGGATCTCTGTACTCTTGGCCATACGGGAAATTGCCTCTGGCACCTGAGGGTCTCCCTTGCCCATCCTGGGCGTTCACCTGGGGCCCAACCTGCAGCTGGAGATTGCAGCAGCTGGAGAGGAAGGGGTGAGGAGTGGGCTCAGCCAGGAGTGGGGAAGACATGGCTGTGCCTATGCCAATCGCTCTTGGCACCCATTCTGACCACTGGGGAGTGTCTGGGGGATGTGGGAATAGGTTGCCTCTATTAAAGATGATGCTTTTTCTTTCTGGTGCCTACTCTCTCTCTCTCTCTCTGCCTGGATCCCTGAGGGCACCCTGTCCTTCCTCCTCCCTTCTCCCCAAGAGCCTTCTATGTAACCTCAGAGTGGGTCTCACTTGTGGGGTGACCACCTCCTGTTGGTTGATGATATCACCAAGCATCACTGTGACATCCTGACCCCTAACCTTGGCCCTGGATGATCCCTAAGCCCACCCTTACAGTGACCTTACAGTGGGGTTGGAGAACCCCATCCAAATTTAGCCCCAAACACAGGTTTCTGACTCTCTCCAGCTGCAACCCCACACTCACTTTCATTTTTGCCCATGGACTGACCCTCAACTCGTCTTGTGTATGATTTCCAGCCCACAGATCTCAAGTTCTATGGACTAAGGCCAAATTTAGCTTCTCACCAAAACACCATGGCTATGGTGTGACCTTACCTGTTTGTTCACTGATTACCAGTAGTATTGAACATTAATAAATCCTGAGACCCAGCAATGCCATTCCTGGGTATATACCCAGCATATACCCAAGGGAAACATAAGCTCTTGTGTTCTGGGAGACAGCATTGTTCATAGCAACAAGGGTTTGTAATAAGAGAAGAATGAGAAAAAAAAACACCTCTATTATCTATTACTGTGTAACAAATTACCACAAACAGTAGCTTATAGCAGCACACATTTATTACCTCACATTTTCTCTGGGTCAAGAGTCCTGGTATGGCTTAGCTGAGTCCTCTGTTTCAGGGTTTCTCACAAGGCTGCAGTCTGTTGGCTAGGGCTGTATTCTTACCTGAGGTCTTGACTGGGAAAGGAGCCATTTCCAAGCTCATTTGGTTATTGGAAGGAGTTAGTTCCTTGTGGACTGTTGGACTCAGGGCCCCAGTTTCTTGCTGGTTCTTGGCCTGTGGCTGCCCTCATTTCCTTGTCAAGTAGCCATTTCCAACATGGCAAATTACTTCAAAACCAGCAAGGGAGAAAGTTAGTAGAGTCTGTGAGCAAGAAGGAAATTATACTCTTATGTAATGTA
The DNA here is from genome assembly GCF_000298275.1 of Orycteropus afer afer. NCBI lineage: Eukaryota > Metazoa > Chordata > Mammalia > Tubulidentata > Orycteropodidae > Orycteropus > Orycteropus afer. Next base: position 886,804 of record NW_006921607.1, read on the forward strand.
ACCATGGAAGTCACATCCCATCACTTACTGTATTCTGTTTATTAGAAGCAAGTCACTAGGTCTAGCCTACACGCAAGTGTGTGTGTGTGTGTGTGTGGGGAATTACACATGGTGGGTGGTGAGATGGAGAAGAAGGAATGGAAGATTGAAATCTAGGATCATGGTTTCCTCTGAGGGGAGGCAGGTGGTGGTTTCACAGGTGTTCATAAGTGAGCCATTGATGGATGAATGGGATAAGAGTGTCATGAACCAAAGATTATGTTTAGTCTAATTCTGTGCCCTTGAGTTCCTAAAGTAATAAAAATCAATGACTAATCCTGATATAGGAGCTCTGGTAGCATAGTGCCTAAGGCACTTGACTGCTAACCAGACGGCTGGAGGTTCAAACCCACCAGCCACTCCTCGGAAGGAAGGTTGGGCAATCCTACTTCTGTAGTGATACCCCCTCGGAAACCCGCAAGGAGGGGTTGCTGTGAGTTGGGGCCGACTTGACGGCATATAACAACAACAATCCTGATATAGGAGCTCTAGTGCCATAGTGCCTAAGGCATTTGACTGCTAACCAGAAGGCTGGCAGTTCAAATCTACCAGCCACTTTTCGGAAGGAAGATTTCTGCACTCAGTATGGTCTTAGGGTATCACTGGTGCAGGCTGATCCTCCACCTACCCCAAACTAACCACTAGCCCAGCCATCTCTGATGCCATTTTCTCTCTGTAGTCTGCAAGAGGTGTCCAGAATTCTTTTCTCTGAACCTTTCATCCATGCAACAACAGCTGTTAGCTCTTGTGTGTGAAGCTAGTAGGAATGATTTATGGAGGACCCTAGGGACCAGGAGATGAGGCAGGGTATGGTTCTCCCTGGCAGGAGCACAGTAGGCCCAGAATGAAGGCTCACAGGCTGAGGTCACTCCCTCCAGAAGCTATTGTTGTCTTTCACCACAGAAACTGGGCCAGATCCTGGAGCTTCCTCTTCCTTGAATCGCCCATTCGTAGGAATCCAGACATAAGTCATTCTCAATCCATATTCCAAAACCCTACAAATCACACTCCAAAAACAATGGAAAATTTTACTGACTGTTTTTTGGGAATATGAGGGTGGATTACATAACACTAGATAACTATGATTTCTCTTTAAACTCTTTTTTTGATCTCCAAATTTCCCTCTGACAACTGCTGACATAGTTTTTCCCCTCCTACGCCCTACTCCCAGCATGGCAGATGATATGACTGTCTGACTCAATATGGCCAATACCAGTCCATTTCAGCTTACTAATGCTTAGGATATTGATCTTTATCTGTTCTATTTCATTTTTTGACAACTTCCAGTTTTCCTCAATTCATACTTTATACATTCCGTGTTCCAGTTATTAATGAATGTTTGCAGCTGTTTCTTCCCATGTTAAGTCATGCCCCATGAGCAAATGAAAGTTTCAAAAGCTTTACTCTATCCACCTCATTAAGGGTCAACTCTATTTTGGGGAGTCAGCTCTTCCCCAGTAATATTTTGAGTTCCTTCCAACCTGAGGGACTCATCTTCTGCATACTACCAGTGTTTCACTGCTATTCATAAGGTTTTCAGTGACCAATTTTTTTTTTTTTTCTTTTGAGAAATGGATGGCCTGGTCCTTCTTCCCAGTCTGTCTAAGTCTGGAAGCTCTACTGAAACCTGTCCACCATGAGTGACCCTGCTGGTATTTTAAATACCAGTGGCATAGCCTCCAGTCTCAGAGCAACACAAAAGCCACTGCAGTATGACAAACTGACAACTGAGTTCAAGTTGAAGCTGAAGAAAATTAAAACAAGTTCATAAGACTCAAAATATGACCTTGATTATGTCCCACCTGAATTTAGAGATCATCTGAAGAATAGATTTGATGCATTGAACACTAATGACTGAAGGCCAGATGAGTTGTGGGATGATATTAAGAACATCATACAAGAAAACAAAAGGTCATTAAAAAGATGGAAAAGGAAGAAAAGAACAAAGTGGATGTCAGAAGAGACTCTGAAACTTGCTCTTGAATGGAGAGTAGCTAAAGCAAATGGAAGAAATAATGAAATAAAAAAGTTGAACAGAAGACTTCAAAGGGTGGCTTGAGAAGACAAAGTAAATTTTTGTAATGAAATGTGCAAAGACTTGGATTTAGAAAACCAAAAAGGAATGACACACTTTACATTTCTCAAGCTGAAAAAACTGAAGAAAAAATTCAAGCTCGAGTTGCCATATTGAAAGATTCTACGGGGAAAATATTAAATGCTGCAGGAAGCACCAAAAGAAGCTGGAAGGAATACACAGAGTCACTGTATCAAAAATAATTAGTCAATGTTCAACCATTTTAAGAGGTAGCATATGGTCAAGAACGAGTGGTACTGAAGGAAGAAGTCCAAGCTGCATTGAGGGCAATGATGAAAAACAAGACTTCAGAAATTGACAGAACACTCACTGAGATGTTTCAACAAATGGATGCATCACTGGAGATGCTTACTCATTTTTGCCAATAAATTTAGAAGATCTGACCAACTAAAAGGAAGAGATCCATAATTGTACCCATTCCAAAGAAAGGTGATCCAAAAGAATGTGGAAATTATCAAACAATATCATTAATATCAGATGCAAGGAAAATTTTGCAGAAGATAATTCAAAAGTGGTTGCAGCAGTATATTGACAGGGAACTTCCAGAAATGCAAACTGGATTCAGAAGAGGATGTAGAATTAGAGATATCCTTGAGGATGTTGGATGGATCTTGGCTGAAAGCAAAGAATATCAGAAAGATGTTTACCTGTGTTTTATAGATTATGCAAAAGCTTTCAACTGTGTGGATCATAACAAATTATTCATAACATTGTGAAAAGTGGGAATTCCAGAACACTTAATTGTGCTCATAAGGAACCTGTACATAGACCAAGAGGCTGTCCTCTGGACAGAACAAGGGAATAATGAGTGGTTTAAAATCAGGAAGCATGTGTGTCAGGGTTGTATTCTTTCACCATAGTTATTCTATCTGTATGCTGAGCAAATAATCCAGGAAGCTGGACTATATGAAGAAGAACATGGAATCAAGACTGGAGGAATACTCATGAACAACCTGTGATATGCAATGACACAACCTTGCTTGCTGAAAGTAAAGAAGACTTGAAGCAATTACTAATGAAGATCAAAGACTACACTCTTCAGTATGGATTACACCTCAATATAAAGAAAACAAAAATCCTCACAACTGGACCATTAAGCAACATCATGATAAATGGAGAAAAGATTGAAGTTGTCAAATACTCATTTTACCTGGATCCACAATCAACATCCATTGAAGCAGCAGTCAAGTAATCAGACATCATATTGCACTGGGGAAATCTACTGCAAAAGATGTTGTTAAAATGTCAAGAAGCAAAAATGCCACTTTGAAGACTAAGGTAGGCCTAACCCAAGCCATAGGAGCTCTGGTGGTGTAGTGCCTAAGGCATTTGACTGCTAACCAGAAGGCTGGCAGCTCAAACTCACCAGCCACTCCTCGGAAGGAAGACTGGGCAATCTGCTTCCGTAGAGATACTGCCTTGACTCGGCAGTAATATTTTCAATAGCTTCATATGCATGTGAAGGCTGGACAATGAATAAGGAAGACTGAACAAGAGTTGATGTCTTTGAGTTGTGGTGTTGGCAAAGAATACTGAAAACACCTTTAACTTCCACAAGAACTAACAAATCTGTCCTGGAAGAATTGCAGCCAGAATGCTCTTTGGAAGCAAGAATGGCCAGACTTTGCCTCACCTACTTTGGTCATTGCTTTAGTAGACTGGGTTCTCTAGAGAAACAAAACTAGTAAAGCTTATATATATATATGTATATATAGAGAAATTTATCTTAGGAAAATGGCTCACACACTTACAGAAGCTGGCAAGTCCAAAGTTCCTGGATCAAACATCAAGCTGGATGCTTTTCCTGACTCTTGCAACCGCAGGGGCTGTGGAGCTCAAGGCTGGCAGGCAGTACGCTGGCTGTTGACTCCAAAGAATGACAAATCCAAGATCTCCAGGCCGAATAATGTACTGTTCACTCACGGACAATTGTAGGCAGCACAACAGAATCCCGATCCACAGAAGAATTTCTCCTCTCCCAGGATGTCTACAGATATACTGGAAGCAGGCCACACCCCTAGGGAAACTCCCTTTCAACAGATTGGCCGCTCAAAACATAGTCATTTGATCCCATCATGGGAAAAACCACACTACAACAGCTCAAACCACACAGAATTGTGGTCCAGCCAAGTTGACACACAGCTCTAACTATCACTGTCATGTTACCAGAAGGGACCATTCCCTGGAGGATATCATACTTGGTAAAATAGAGGGTCAGCAAAAAAGGGGTAAACCCTCAATGAGATGGATTTACCCAGTGGCTGTCAGTGATGGGCTCAAGCATAGCAGGGATTCTGAGGATGACACAGGACCGGTCAGTGTTTCATTCTGTTGTACACAGGGTCTCTGTGAGTCGGAGCTGACTCAATAGCACCTAACAACAACCTCCCTACTCCCCTGTCCCTTTTCTGACTCACATTAAATATGATTTCCTTTGACTCATCCTTCATTAATTCTTCAAATGTTTATATGCCAGGCATTGAACAAAATGCCAGGAGCACAAAGATTAGTGTTAAACATTATTGACTCCTCCAGTGTTCACAGTTCTAGTAGGGGAGTCAAACATTAAAAAAAAGTACTTAAAATTTGTGTTATTTAATGTTTTCAATTTATAAAACATGTATAAAAAGTGAACGTATCTTTTTCCCCACCACACCCATAGTTGGTAACCTCTATTTTTGTTTTTAGGTATCCTTCCAGAGTATCTTTATGTGAATCAAAGCAAATATGTACATTCATTGCTGTCCTACCCCCCATTTTTTTCTTAAAGGGCAGCATCTATCTGTTCTGCATCTCGATTTTTCACTCAGCAAGATCTCTTCCAAATCTTTCTCTACCAATACGTTGACATTTTCCTCTGTTTTCTTTTTTTAAAGCTGTATAAAATTCTATTGTCTGTGTCAGATTCATCAAACCTCCGTTTATGGACATTTGAGTTGTTTCCACTCTTTTATTAATAACAATAACACAACAATGATTAACTCTATACATTCATGATTTAGTATTGTATGCAAGTATGTCTCTATGATAAATTTTAGAACTGGAGTTGCTAGGTCAAGAGATACATGCATTTGTAATCTTTTTAAAAATAATACTTTATTATATTTTCAGTGAAAGTTTACACTGCAAATTAGATTCCCATTTGACAATTTCTACACAAATTGTTCAGTTGACATTAGTTAAATCTTTCACAATGTGTCAACATCCTCTCTAATTGCATTCTGGTTGTTTTGTTTCCAGTGTTCTGGTTTCCCTGCCCCTTTCTCTTTTCACCTTTGCTTTAGAATGATTGTTGAGCTTTTGGGCTCATATACATGGTTTTTAACTAGAGTACCATTCTCATGGGTAATATCCTTTATTTTGTGTGCCAGTCTGTTACTTTGCTAAAAGATGACCTCAGGGGATAGTTTTGGTTCAAGGTTTGAGGAGCATCTCAGGATGATAGTCTCAAGGAGTCCTCCAAACTCAAATGACCCAGTAAGTCTAGACTTTTTAAGAATTTGAGTTCTGTCCACATTTTTCTCCCATTCTGTGAAGTTCCGTCTAGGGTGACCCTTATCAGAGTGGTTGGTAGTGGTAGTCAGGTACCATCTAGTTTTTCCAGTCTCGGGGTAGATGAGGCCATGGTTCATGTATGCTATTAGCCCTGTAGACTGGTCTCTTCTTTAAGACTGGTTTGCTTCTTTCTCTTTTGCTCTTGATGAGCAGAGACCAATACTTGTATTTTAGATGGGTGCTCACAAGGTTTTTAAGATCCCAGATGCTACTTGCTTCACTAGGATGCAGACCATGAATGCTGTGAACTGTATTATGTCAATAGACTGAATTGTTGTATGAGACTAAGGTCTTTAGTGGTAATCAATCTCACAAGGTGTTTGGTTATGTCTGAGAAGTATCTATAACTGTGTTCCCTATGAATATATAAACATGCATACTCATATCTGTACTTACACATACATATAGATACTGCTGTGCACATGTATGTATTCACCTGTACCTACCTTTACACATATGTGCATAAACTAAAAAAAAAACAAACCCACTGCCCTTATGTTGAATCCGACACATGGAGACTTTTTTTTATATGCCTATACACCTATATGTGTGAGTGTAATCTTACACTCATTTTTTGATTGTTGTTACCAAGTTATATATGACATATTTTTAGCACAAACATCATTATCTCTTGCGTACTTCTCACTGGTATCATTTTCTTTGGCTAAGTTGTGCTCATTACATCCACATCCTGTGTTACTTTTTCCATCACCAAAAATAAGTATTTATGATCTGTGATTGATGAAAAACAAAACTTCACAAATTGATGGAATACTCAATGAGATGTTTCCACAAATGGATGCAGTGCTAGAAGCACTCACTTGTTTATATCAAGAAATTTGGAAGACATTTACCTGGCCAACCAACTAGAAGAGATCCATATTTATGCCCATTCCAAAGAAAGGTGACCAACAGAATGCATAAATTATAGAACAATATCATTAATATCACATGCAAGTAAAATTATGCTGAAGATAATTCAGAAGTGGCTGCAGCAGTACCTCGACAGGGAACCACCAGAAATTCAAGCTGGATTCAGAGGAAGATGTGGAATGAGGGCCATCATTGCTGATGTCAGATACATCTTGGCTGAACACAGAAGACACAAGAAATATGTTTACCTGTGTTTTATTGATTATGGAAAGGCATTCGACTGTGTGTATCATAACAAATTATGGATAACATTTCAACGAATAGGAATTCGAGAATACTCAAATATGCTCATGAGGAACCTGTACATAGACCAAGAAGCAGTCATTTGAACAGAACAAGGGATACTATGTCATTTAAAATCAGGAAAGGTGTGCATCAGAGTTGTATTTTTTCACCATACTTATTCAATCTGTATGTTGAGTAAATAATCTGAGAAGCCAGACTATATGAAAAAGAATGCAGCATCAGGAGTGGAGGAAGACTCATTAACAACCAGAGCCATGCAGATGACATCCCTTGCTTGCTGAATGGTGAAGAGGACTTGAAGCACTTACTGAAGAAGATCAAAGACTCCAGTCTTCAGCATGGATTACACCTCAACATAAAGAAAACAAAAATCCTCACAATTGAACCAATAAGCAACATCACGATAAATGGAGAAAAGATCGAAGTTGTCAAGGATTTCATTTTACTTGGATTCACAATCAGCACCCATGGAAGCAACAGTCAAGAAGTCAAATGACATATTACATTGGGCAAATGTGCTGCACAAGGCCTCTTTAAAGTGTTAAAGAACAGATATGTCACTTTTTAGGACATTGGCTCTAGGAGAAGGCTCTCTCTTGGTTGTCTCTGGGGGAAAATCTTTTACAGTTTCTGTAGCTCCTGCATTCTTTGGTTCCTTGACAATCTCCATATGGTGCCTATCTTCCCCTCCACTTGCTTCTCTGTGTCCAATCTGCTCTTTTTATATCTCAAAAATGGTTAGGTTTAAGATACACCTTTATCCTGATATGGCCTCATGAACATAACAAAGAAAACTCTGTTCAGAACACAGAAATAG
>NW_006921607.1:894700-896051 GCF_000298275.1 Orycteropus afer afer
TCCATGCCCTCCTGCGCCCTGAGCTGTCTCCCAGTGCATAAGTAGCCCTTCTTTCTCCCATGATTGTTCTCTCCAAGGAGTGTATCTACCTCAGGTAAACGTTCAACTCATATGCCTGTCTTTTGCTTGGCTGGAAGCCACAGGTGTGGGTTCAATTCCAGACCTGAAGGGCAGCTAGAGGCCATAGTGTCAGTGGTTCCACCAGGCTCTATCAGACCAGCAAACCTGGTCCCCCCCCTTTTTTTTTCTTCAAATGATTTTGGGTTTTGTCCACATTGTTCTCCCTCTCTATCCAGGATCTCCTACATAGATCCCCTTCCTAGTGGTTGACATTGGTAGGTGGGCACCATCTAGTTCTTCTGGTCTCATATAGTCATATAGGCTGTAGATTAGATGGTGTACCAGTTGCTAGGACTGATTGTATCCATGAATTTTTGGTTTTCTTCATTCTTCTTTGCTCTGGATGAGACTCATCATTGCATCTAGATGGCAGCTTGCAAGCTTTTAAGATCCCAGTCACTACTTGCTGAAGTAGGAGGTGGAACAATGTTTTGTGTAGTATGTTATGCCAATTGAGCTTGATGTCCCTTGTAACTATAGTCCCGAGCCCACAGGTTCAACTACTCAGTTCCTCTGGGTAGCTAGCTGTGACCAAGCAGTGACTACCACCTTGCCTCTTGTCAGCTCTACTATACACCTGGGAATTCAGATCATACACATAAACTTATAGGACCGTTGTCTGCCAACCCTATACATGCTCTTGGGTACACTTGCCACTTTATAGGCATACGTACAAGGTCAGCCTGTCCACCCATCTGTCCATCCATCCACCCGTATACCCACCAATTTATATTTTTTGAGGACACAGTTCAATCCATAACAATACCACTATACGAATATAGCAAATATATTTTCTATTATTGATGGATATTTGGGTTACTTCCAGTTTAGGGCTATTACAACAGTGCTGCCATGAATATTTGTATACATGTGTCTTGCTGTAGGGAGCTCTGGTGGTATGGTGGTTAAGTTTGTGTGTCAACTGGGCTAGGCCTGGTTGAGTGGCTGGGCAGCTAGATGCAGCAGTATTCCCCATGATAAGAATCCCCATAGTGGAATCTACTCAAGCAGCTGAGTAGCTGCTTTGGGTATGTGCTCTCCTTCCCGTATATAAGAAAAGCTTTGAGAATGATCTCTAGCTTATGGCACACTTGAACCCTGCATGTAGCCGTGTCATTGTTCAGCAGCCTGCCATGCTCTGCCGACCTTGGGACTTTCAATGGACTTGAATTAATGGCCTACTGTGTGGTTTGGTAACATCGGGACTGTGCCTTTTTACTTGTCAACCTTG
>NW_006921607.1:896636-953568 GCF_000298275.1 Orycteropus afer afer
AGTCGGCTAGCCTAAATAAATCTCTTTTACCCAAAAGTGGACATTATAGTGGCTATTATTTTAAATTGAACCCATAACAAAACCATCCCATTTGTGGTATATTCCTGTCAGAGTGGCACTAGGTAACGAGAACAGGTGGTATAGTGGATAAGGCATTTGGCTGCTAACCAGAAAGTTGGCAGTTCATACCCACTGGAGGAAGATGAAGCAATCTACTTCTGTAAAGATCTACAGCTTTGGAAACCCAGTGGGGATGCTATGAGTTGGAATTGACTTGATGTCAGTGGGTTTGGGTTTGGGGGTCTTGCTGTATATGTAAATGTGGAATTGCTGGTCACAGGATTAGAATTTATCAACTTTATTAGGTACATCAGTTTTCCAAAGTGTTCATAATTATTTAATTTTAATTTTAATAGAATCCAGAATATCATGTGTTTGGAGCTGGAGTCGGTGTTCTACATGTATTCAATTTACTCTCCTAACTTGGAGTTCTAATTCTTTGCCATACTGTCCTCATCTCCAGGAAGGCTGGCAGAGGCCTAGGGCTTCCCTCTAGTAAGAGCCTTTGCACAGGAAATTCCGGGGCCTCAGCACCACTTTGATGTTGACACACCCTCTTCTGGGTACATAGGCCCATTGGGCAGCAATGGGGCAACAATGTACCAGACCTTGCACAAAGTAGTCATTTCCTTCCTTTTCTTCCTTCCTCTGGAGACTTTCCAGATCTATCTGCACCCACTGTGGCCCTAGGGCCTTCCCTAGTATCCTCAGGCTTGGGCAGCTCAGTATTGCAGGCCCTCCCAGTTGGCCAGTCAGCCACAGTGCCCACCTCTGGGAGTGGCAGGAGCTTGCCAGGGCCAGGAGACCTCTACCTCTTTTTGTGGGGTGTGCCTTGCACACTAAGCTGTGAGTGCCTTGAACTGCACAGAGGCTAGCACAATAACATGCTCATCATATGCATGAAGTAAATATTTGTTGAAAGGAATTGACAATTAGGAAATAGCCCCAGGCTGCTAGTCTGTGTTGGAGACAGCCTACATCAAAGGTGGTTGTAAGAAGTTGGCTAGAAACACTTTATAAAAAAGGTAGGCTGGCTTTGAAGGAAGGGTGAGGTTTGTCTCTGAAAAGAGAGTGGGAAGGGCATTCTAGGTGGAAGGGTAATAAAAAGAGGGGGATGGGATCACGGAGTCAAATGGAGAAAACAGGGATTGGTAGGTACTTTAGTAAACTGGGGTCCCTAGGAGGTATAACTGGCACAGTGCCTAAGGCATCTGACTGCTAATCAGAAAGTTGGTGGTTCAAACCCACCAGCCACTCTATGGAAGGATGGTGGGGCAATCTACTTCTGTAAAGATTTATTGCCTTGGAAACCCGATGGGGGTCGCTGTGAGTCAGAATCAACTGGATGTCAGTGGTTTTCTTTTTTTTTTTTTTTAAGTAACCGAAATGTGGGCAGTTCAAACCCACTCAGAGATGCCCTGAAGGAAAGGCCTGGTGATTTATTTCTGAAAGGTCACAGCCATGAAAACCCTATGGAGCACAGTTCTTCTCTGTGACACACGGGGTCTCCATGAGTCAGAATCAATTCACAGGCAACTGGTTTGGTTGTGTGCTTAAAAAACAAAAATTATATCTCTATATTATTAAATTCGGGGAGCTCTGGTGGTGTAACACCTAAGGCATTTGACTGCTAACCAGAAGGCCGGTGGTTCAAACCCATTAGCCACTCTTGGGAAGGAAGATTGAGCAATGTACTTCTGTAATGATACTGCCTCGGAAACCCAAGGAGGGGTTGCCATGAGTCGAACCGACTCCATGGCAGTGAGTTTGTTTTTTGGTTGTATTAAATCAGAGAGTTTCTGGATGCTGCAAATGGTAATGGGCTGAGCTGCTAACTGAAAGGTTGGATGTTGGAATCCACCCACAGGCATCTCAGAAGACAGGCCTGGCAAACTACTTCCGAAAAATCTGTGATTGAAAAGCTATGTAGCACAGTTCTACTCTGACACACATGGGGTCACCATGAGTCAGATTCAACACTATTGGCAACTGTACTGCTGTATAGTAAGTTGTTGTTGTTGTTATTATGTGCCATTGAGTTGGACCTGACTCATAGCAACCCCTCCTTAGGTTTCCGAGGCAGTATCACTACGGAAGTAGATTGCCCCATCTTCCTTCCGAGGAGTGGCTGCTGGTTTGAACTGCCAGCCTTCTGGTTAGCAGTCAAGTGCCTTAGGCACCATGCTACCAGAACTCCCGTATAGTAAGTTAGAGTGCCCAAAAGAGGAAGTTACCACTCAGGGCCTGCCTTTGGGGCAAGGCCAGAGTATGAATCCATTTTGCTAGATCCTCTGATATTGCAAATTAAGCCTAGAAATCTGGAATAATAATAAGCTCCCCGTAGGCTAATCAAAATCTTCAGGCTACTTTGGACCTACTGTCTACTAACGTTAGACCCTGAAGAAAAGAACAGACATGAGAATACAATTGGGCATATAGTGGGGTCTATGGGACAGGAGTGTAAGAGTGAGAAAGCGTCTGGCAGAAGTGGGTCAATTAGGATCAGAACGTGGAAAGCTCCCAGTGCTGGCGCGGGAGGTCCGCATCTCAAACGCCAGAGTGCGCACGATTCACCCAAAATGCTGCTAAAAAGTTTGTGAAGCTCTGCTGGACGCAGTCGGGGGGCGCTTTGGAGCCGAGGAGGGTGGCGATGGAAACAATAATTCACCCGTAGTGTGCAGGCCGGAGATCGGGAGACAGATTAGGGGCCGCTGCGATCCCGAGGATGGGAGCCTTGGGGGCTCCCTGAAGGCGGCGATCCCCGCCCAATAGAATGGGAGCTGGCCTAAGCCGCCCACGCCACCTCTCCCCTAGGCAGCTGGAGGAGGGAGTCCTGTATTCCTGGAGACTTCCCAGGGACATTTGGGAACCTGTTCACCGTAGGTGAAATCGGAGTGCGAGTGGATGTGCGCCGGACTCATGGATGGGCAGGCGCAGCTGCTACTGGGATCCCTGAAGAGCCGAGAACCACGCCTCTCATTCCCTTGACGGGTGGAGGCGCCCACATCCCACCCCGCGACGCAAAAGCTAGGCGCATCCCGCTGCCATGGCGACCGCCTCCTTGGAGATTGAGAGCAGAAGCTGCGGTCCCCCGAGGCGCTCGCACAGTCACCCAACCCCCACCCTGCGTGCTCTCTTTGTTCTAACGCTTATCCCAGGCCTGTTGGGATCCGAGGACCAGTCTAAGGTCTGCGTGGGAGCGCTGCCTCCAAGTCAGAGGGATGGAGTGGAGAGGGAAGAGGCTGAAACTCGGAGGTCACAAAGAGGGAAGAGTGGAGGGTTCCTCAGCGCCTGGACAGGACCTAGAGATGCCCGTATCCATTCCTGATGCGAGAGCGTGGGAGCCTGGGCAGAAGGGCTGCCTTCCCCTGAACTCAACCCTTCAGCCCAGGTTTCGCTTGCCTTCCGAGGGGGAAGGGTGCATAGAAGGCCTCTCCCAAGTTGACGCCTGGGCAGAAGATGCAAACCCCTCAGCAGCAGGTGGGACGAGGGCAGAGCCTATTCGTGGTGCTCCTCCCTCCTTCCCTTGTTCTGCCCCTCCCGGCCCCAGGCCACATCCCAGAGGCCCGGCTGTCTTCATCGCGAGAACTCGCCTGGGCTCTGGTTGGCTCGGGATCGCACAGCGCAGCCGCGGCGCCCAGTGCACGTGACTCTGGAGGCACCTTGCCAGTTGGCGGTTCTCTGGCGCCTGCTTATTGGTCGACAGAGGCTCTCGCTCCACCCCTTGGGCCGACCAATGGACGTAGGCGGAGGCGTGCCAGTGAGGCGGGCGGCGCGGCGAGGGTTTGCCTTCCCCAGCTCTGCGTTGGGCCCCCGCTGCTTCTACCGCCGCTGCAGCCGCCGCCGCCACCGCTGCTGCCGCCACTGTCGTTCGTGCCTAGCACGGCCCCGGGTTGCGCCCCGCTCGGTGAGACTGATCCTCCTCTGCAGCCTCCCGGTTCCGCCCCGCTCGCGCAGATCCTCTCCCAGTCCCGGCCCCGTCCTGGACGGTTGGTACCGGGGATCCCATCGGCCAGGAAAGAAGGACCGGGGCAGGGGCACCGTTGTCGGGGCCGGGCTCTGAAGAGCTTCCCCGGCCCCTGAGCTGAAGAGGACCCAAAGACTTGGGTGACCGTTAGTTGGTGGGGCAAGCTATTCGCGGGGCGCTTTTGGGGGGCACCTGTATCACAGTGAGGGTCGAGGCGTAATAGGGTCAGCCCCCTCTCTCTGCCTGATTGCCACCGTCTCTCTTTGCGACCTTGGACGAGTAGCCTCGGAGCCTCCGGGGTCTCGGCACCCCTGGGGAGAGGAGCGGTGATGTCGAGGAGTGCGGGCTTCCCAGACTCCTGCGTCAGCCAAGGTGAAGATGGGCAGCACCCAGGATTATCTTTGAGGGACAGAGCCTCGCCTCGCAGCCCTGGGGGATATGATGGGGGGCGGGGCGTCCAGCTGCGTCTGTCCCTGAGAAGACAAGAAGATGAGAATGGGGATGGATGGGAGCGCCACACCCACGGGAATGGCGGCGAAAGAGGATACAGGGTCCTAGCCCCTGCTGCCTCTGGGGGCTTGACAAGCACCTCCTCTATCACACAGCAGTAGGGATTTGATATAGGTTCAAGATCTGTGTTGCAGTTAGCAGGGGTTCTATTGGACTGAGAAGACAAGCTTCAGTTTCTTTTCCTCTTGAATCTGGACATTAGGAGGTGGGGTAGGGTGTTCCTCTGCCCCAGGGGCCGAGGAAGATCAGAGGCAGCTGCTCCCCCACACTCCTGGCCTGGCCTCTACTTCTTGGGGCTGAGTGGAGCATACTGTAGGCTAGAGTAAACTAAGCCTCCTATAGCTGGGGTGTATGTGTGAGGGGATGGAAGGCAGGCTGGGCAGAGGAGAGCAGCACTTCTGGGGAAGGCAGGAGGGTATTGGGATGGTGGGATCCCTTCTCCACGTCAGCTTTCTCCCCACACACACCATTTGTGAGAGAACACCCATACATTTCCTTGCACCCTTGGCTTGACTGGAAGGAGGGGGAAATGAGGCCTTGCTTTTCCAGGCCTTGTTCTAGGTATGTAGGGGCCCCTGTTGTGTGCCCAGTCCTTTGTCAAGTCATGGGAGTCAACAGGTCACTGTGACCCTGTTTCAAGGCCTCAATGGTCAGTGTTCTCTTTATAGGCCTGAGATTTAGTGGGAGGCTGGGCAGAGCTGCTGGACTGAGTGCTTGAGGCTGGATGTGGGAGAGATGGAAGGGGAGAGGTGGAAGTTGAGGAAGGTGGAGAGTTGTAGAGTCCCTGGCCCGAAGTCCTTGGAACAGCTCTAGAAGGGGATTGAGGAATGAATGAGAAACAAGGCATTGAGAAATTAGGGGCGTGCCGCATTCATGAAACAATAGGGAGGACAATCTGGGCTGGCCCTGCAATGCTTTGGGATTGGGGGCTGTGTCTGGGGCAAGAGAGGTGGTGTGGGGAGGACATATGTGGGGGTGAGTGGCAGGTTCTGGAGCTGTGCTTTGCTGTGCATAAACTGTTGTGGCTTTAGCACTTCTTCCAGATTGGAGCCTTGGACCCCAGCATGGGACAGTCTGGAGTAGCAGCTGGCACCTTTCAGAGCTGGAGTCTAGGGTGCTGAGATCTCTGGGTTCCTGTGTGACCCTCGCTCTGACTGCCCAACCCCTAGGCTTTCTCAGGCCAGAGGCTCCACTGGTCTCAGACTACTGAGTAACCTGGAAGTAGTCTTTCTTTCTAAAGCCTAGAGCGACCCTAGCTGGTATCTGTCTCCCAGAGGGAAGTTTCCCCCTTTTCCCTGAGAGCAACTGAGAGCCAAGGAAGCCCTTAAGGTCCTTGTCCCAGCTTTCTAACCCTCCCTATCTTGTGATTGTTTAGAGTCCCACCCTTGACCTGTTGACAGCCCATCAAAGAGGGTTGTCATGTTTTTCTGAAGGGGCACCATGTTCCTCCCTGGTGACATTTCGCAGGATGCACATTCTCCACATCTTCCTTGTGATCAGGGCAGAGGACGGGGATTCAGTCTGGATAGACCTGGAGGACCTCTGGCTGGGAGAGACAGGGGCTCCAAGCAGCCTTCTCTCTGGCCCTCACTGGAGGCCTGGTTGTCCAGGATGAGAGGAGGGGGAGGGCAGGAGAAGAGGAGGAGGAGGGAGGTCTTCTCAACACTTGGGCTGTTTTCTGAGAAGGCTGAAGTCCCTGGAGCCCACTATGAGGGCCCTTCCTGGCTATTCCGGGAACAGCCTGCCTGTCAGTACCGTCCTGAAACTGCTGTTGCTTCAGAAACCTGGCCTTTGGGGGATTGCATTTGCAGAGGTGGGGGAGGCGCTGGGAGGAGACAAGTTGTCACAGAGCTTCAGGCACCAGTGTTCACAGTTGGTGTGAGGAAGAGGCCACTGCTTATTCCTGTGTTACTGATGAGGAAACTGAGGTACAGAGAAGTGAAATAATTTGCCCCAGCAGCCAAAGGAGCCGGAATTTGAACCAGAACTGCTGGGCTGTGGAGCTCCCTACTGCCTGGGCATGGCAGAATGTGGGTGGTAGTGAAAGGGCGTGGGGAGTGAGAAGAGGGAAAGACTGACTTGAGCTCAACTTGGGCCAAGCTGAAGGTTTGGTTGGCACAGGAGGAGGCCAGAGGCCAGGCCAGGCTTGGTTTGCTTGGGACCTAGTGGTTCCTGAGATAAGACTGCAGTAGGGAGAGGCCTACCCCTTCTTTTCCTGCTTCTGATGAGGAATTGCATATGGACATGGGGCCACTGGTTGGCAGGGCCCTTTGCTGGAAAAGGATGTTTGGTTTCCCAGCTTTCTAGAGTCCCTGGGTGTTGCAAATGATTAAGCACTCAACTACTAACTGAAAGGTTAGCAGTTCAAACCCACCCCAGAGGCACCTTGGAAGAAAGGCCTAGTGATCTTTTTCTGTAGGATCACAGCCGTGAAAACCCTATAGGACACAGTCCTACTCTGCACACATGGCATCTCCATGAGTCAGAATCAACTAGAAGGCACCTGGTTTGCTATTTTTGGTTTTAGGCCCCTGAAGTCAGTTGCCTCCCCCTCTGTCTTTTCCCTATGAGGGTTCCAGGCAGTTCCTGAGTGCTTGCTCTGTACTGAGTGCTGGGCATTGTGCATGAGACCTGGGTCCTGCCCTTAGTGGGCCCTCAGTCTCTGTGGCAAGGCCAAAAGATGTTCATTAGGGGATCATACTGTGAGGCAGGAAAGGGAGAGTGATACTGAAGACAGTCTGAAGAGTACCCTCAAGGGCAAGGGTTGGCTGAGAGAGTGGGCTGGGGACCCCTTCTAGAGGTTCTCCTCCAAGCATGCCACATCTTCTGTAGGCCACGCCAAGGCCATTCTCCTTATTTGGCCATCCATTCAACACATTTTACTAAACACAGCTTCACCTCACCAGGCATTGCACTGGGTTGGCAAAAACACAGTCATTATTCTTATAAGGTGGTGAAGATAGATAACAAATGAACTGGAAGTGAGAATGGGGATCCTTTAAAGAATCAAGTTTCTCCTGGGGTGTGGGAGCTTCCCTAAAAAGGTGACTTTGGGGTTGAGGTCTGGGCTGAGGTGTGGGTGGGAGGCAGGGGATTATTGTTGGCAGAGGGGGGTAGCTTGATGGTCTGGGCCAAAGCAGGCACGACTTGAATTTTGATGGTGCCTGAGGCACTTGACTGCTAACCAGAAGGCTGGCAGTTCAAACCAACCAGCCAGCCACTCCTTGGAAGGAAGGTTGGACAATCTACTTCCATAGTGATACTGCCTTGGAAACCCACGGAGGGGTTGCTGTGAGTCGGGGCTGACTCGATGGCACACAACAACAGCAAGGGCAGTGGAGTTGAAGGGAAGGACAGAGAGGGCTCCTGCAAGTACAGGTCAGAGTGCTTTGTGAAAAGAAACCCTGTGAGACTTTGTTCACCAGCTGCTGGTTAAGAGTTTTGCTCAGGAAGTGTCCTGGGTGATAGGGGGATCTTGTGAACATTGGGTTGTGCCTCCCCCATAGCTGGAGGTATGGCTGGAATGGCCTCTGTGCAAGGTAAGAAGGGGACTTGGAACCCTTGTGCTTGGCCACTTGTCAAGTGCTCTGAGTCCACAGCTTCAGGAGGTGGCTAGCACAGGTGGCGTAAGAGTGGTGGCTGCTTTCCAAGGGCCAGCTTCCTGGGGACAAGTCCAACATTCCAGGGCTGAGGGGTTCCCCTCTTGCGATTGACCCCAGAGGTGCCCCTTGCTTGTACCCTGGACTGAGAGGCCTGGAAGCTAGACCCTCGGGAGGGTGACTAGCCTGGGGCTGTTCCTGCCCTGGCTGCTCCTGTCTTGCCCTTCTGTACACCTCACACCTCATTAGGGCCCCTTGTACTAAGGGACTCCTGCTACCCTTCACCCTGTCCACAAAGCAGACCTTGGCTCTGGGTAGGCAACTGTGGCGTTGGGAAGTGAAGAGTGAGGTGCAGCCATGTATCTCCAGATACTACAGTCTGTATTTCTGAAAGATAAGAATATGTTTTCCTACATAATACATTCTATTATCTCAACCAACTGAACCAACTCTTCTTTCCTAAATTATCCAATATCTAGTCCTATTCACATTTCCCAATTATCCTCCAAATATCTTTTCTTATAGATAGTTTTTTTTTAGAACTCTCTCCTCCATTTCTTCTTATTTTTCTTGCAATTGATGGTGTGGAAAAAACAGGTCAGTTGTCCTGTAATTAGCCTGCCTTCTTGGTCTCCTAAATGTATTAGTCTAGAATTGGGGTTGTCATTCTTTTTCTGTGAAGGGCCAGATAGTAAATATTTTAGGCTTTGTAGGCTACATGGTCTCTGTCTCAACTACTCAGTGTCATTTTACTTTAGCACAAAAGCAGCTGGAGACAATACATAAACAAATGAATATATGACTGTGTCCCAATAAAACTTTATTAAAAAGAAACAACAGGTGGCAGACCTGCAGAAAGAAACTTGCCAATCGCCATTCTAGAACAAACCTCTCCCCACCTTATTTTCCTTCTTGCAGTTTGAAAAAAGCATCCGATCAGTTGTCCTGTAGAATATTCTGCCTGGTGGGTTTGCCTCATTGCTTTCTCACGGAGTCATTTAATTTGTTCCACTGTCCTCTATATTTCTGTCTGTCTTATTCAGACAGGACGTTGGAGCTAGAGGCTTCATTAGACCGAGGTTAAGCATTTTGGCCTGATTCCCTTGTCAGTGATGCTGTGATTCCGGGCCACACCACAGATGAAGGCATCAGTGTGTCCATTCGTCCCACTGCAAGTGGAGCTGAGATTGATCCTTCCTGATCTCTCTGTTGTAAACTTTTTCCTTCCCTTAGGAACCTCAGGCCCTCTGTGAGAATCCACTCAGCAGTTGACCCACCAACAGACTGACCATTCATTCCCAGGCTCCCTTGGCCTTCAGCAGAAGCTGCCTTAGGGATGGTAGAATGACTTTGCATTTATCATTCCTTTGTTATTTAGTAGGGAGAACTCAGTGAAGAAGGTCTTTGCCTCCCCTCAGCCACTCCCATTAGGCTTTGTAGCCTAAAAGCCAGGGGTGAGTTGGTTACAGGAAAGACCAAGAGGCAGTGGAATCATTTCTCTTTAATTGTGTTTTCAGAGTGGAGAGTTAGGGCATTGCTACCATCAGTGGTGACAAATGAGGCTTCGTGTTTGTTTGTTTTACTTTCTCTCTTTTTTTAAATACTGTGAATATGCTGATTTCATGTATTCCATCTGGTTCCATCATTTGCACTTGTTACTCTTTTTGATGCTTACATGGTCCCAGCTCAGCCCATCAGAGCCCAGGCTGCTGCTCACACAGGCCTCCTGGCCGCCCCCCCCCCAACCTGCAGGGGCACTGAGACATCTGTTCTGTATATGGCCCTGATTGCCAGGAGGGAAAGCTCCAAGAACATGCCGTATCTTGTGTGTCCCCCATTTGTGCCCTCCCACCAACCATCCTGACTCTGACCTGGACCCAGCTGTGCTAGGTGTGTGACCTGAATGACATGACCTCTGGCTCTGGGATGGTATAGCCTATATGTCTGGGCTGTGCTAGCCCTTGGGGTCATCAGTGTTAGAAAGTGATCAATGAAGTCCCCTCCTTTGCAGGTTGCCTGCCCTGCTGCTTTTGGGCAGGCTGGGACACAGGAGTCCTGTGCTAGCTCTTTGGCACCCAGAAGTTGCTACTCAGCACATGTTGGCAGGCTCTAGTCAACAAGCTGTCAAACAGGGGTGAAGGCTTTTGGTGAATTCTGGGATCAGGTTGGAGGAGAGGAGGGGGGAGGGTATGGGCTCCTGAGAGCAGCAAGGATTTGGTCTAAAGGAAGGTCCTCTGTTCTCCCAAACCCTGAACCCTGACCCCTGATCCCCCTTTTCCTTCAGGCTCCTTCTCGTGTCCCTGGAGCATGGGAGGCTGCTGAGTTTGAGCAGTGGTGACTGGCAGGAACTGTGTGTCTCGTCCTGTGGCAGGGAGGGCGTCCATGGCTGCAGCCAACAAGGGTGAGTGTCCTCCTGTCCTGGCAGGAGTTTACATGAGGACTTCCAGCAGGCTTGGTGGGAGGGGACGTTGTTTCATGTGGGGACTGTGTCGGCTGTGTGTGTGTCTGAATGTGAGTGTGAATGTGCCAATGTTTGTGCCAGGTTCCACCTGGGGCTGACCCAAGCCCTGGCTGGCAGGGAACCCTGGGGACCCCTGCTGGCTCATTTGTACACTGGTCTTTGTCCGCTTGTCCCAATGTTCCAAGCCCGTCTGTCCCACCAGGGGGATGAGGGACATGAAGAGCCCGTGGTGAGTGCTGAGGCTGGCGAGGTGGGCCAGGCCACAGCAGGCTGTGGAAGTCAGTATGGATTTCATTCAAGAGTCCAGAAGGCTAGTGGAGAGGTTTATGCAGGGGAGACCTGGTAAGATTTGAGCTTTAGGTCTGTGGGGCTCAGCAGATTGATTGTGAAACTGCCAGGCTGGCCCCTTGGATCCAAGAACCCAGGCCAAAGTTGGCCTGGGCCCTCCCACTAAAAGGACTCTGGGCAGTGCTCTTGGGAAGCCTAGGGCTAAGGGGGCCACCCTGGCCCAGCCCACCATAGCCTAGGCCCTCAGCCCATCTCTCCTCCACCCTTCCTGGCCTTGGAGAAGCTGACTTAGATCAGGGGCTGCCAAGGGCTTTGAGGGGGAGTTGAGCAGAAGGGTATCTCTGGGAGGGGTCTTCCCTAGGGGAGAGGTCTGGGTCTTTCCTTCTTACTTGCTAGTGATCAGTGATGCAGTTTAGTGACAGCTGTCGTCTCTCCTAGGTGGATGAGTGTGTGAAAACTCTTTGTTTCTCTCATCCCCAAGCAGATCCCTTAGAGCCTGGTCCTGCCTCTGCCCTTGTCCCTGAGACTGGGGTCATTAGGAGAGGCAAGCAGGGGCCTTATGCACCTCGGAGAGAAAGTCCCAGTGCTGGGAAGCTTGGCACTTTGAGAAAAAGAGCACTGGGTTAGGAATCCAGAGACCTGGGATGGAGTCCCCACATGCCTGGGATTTGGTTGGAGTCTAGAGGATGGTCCCTTTCTGGCTTCAGCTTTGTCCTCTCTAAGTGAGAGGTCATATAAACCAATCCTTGAACCTCTTCCTCCCACCTACTCTCAGGGTGGGCAGTTTTTGTGGGAGGACTAGGTAGGTAGGGGTTGGGTGGAAGGCCTCCAAATCTCATGATTCCCAGGGCCCAGTAGGGAGGTGGCCTAGTCCTGACAGGACTAGGCAGCCAGTGGGTGCTGGGTGCTATCAAGGGCAGTTGGGGGCTGGTGGTGAAAGGGAGTAGTTTCTGGGGGACAGCTGAAGGCAGCAACTCCTGGAGCCCTCTTCCATGCTCCTAGGCAACAAGCCCAGAGTCCGAAGTATCCGCTTTGCGGCAGGCCATGATGCAGAAGGTTCCCACAGCCATGTCCACTTTGATGAGAAGCTGCACGATTCGGTGGTCATGGTCAGCCAGGAGAGCGACAGCAGTTTTCTTGTCAAGGTATGTATACCTCCCCCATCATCAGCCTTACTCCCGCCACCTCCTCCAAGATCTGCCTGGGCCAGGTCCCCTGGGCCTGGTCTGTCCCATTTCCTCTAGGCTGGGTTCATAGGTACACATTTGCCTCTTCCTGGGCCTTGGCTTCCCTGTCTGCAAGGTGGGTGGTGGTGAGGTTTCAAAGAGATGAGAGCGTTTAGCATGGTACTCACATCGAGGGGAGCAGAGCTGTTGTCATCAACATCATCTGGGCAACAGCAATGGAAGGCGAGTATCTAGGCCATGGTGCCACAGGCCTGGGTTCAGGTTGGCTGATGTGGGCTCTTTGTATTAGTGTTTATCACCCCTAAGTTTTCTGCTTGGTGGAGCAAGCAATCACTTGTCCTAAAGGCCACACATGACTCACCCTCACACATTCCAGTGTGGCTCCTCCAACTTCTGGGACACTGTTGGATCCCACATCCGCTTGGAAGGGGCAGGAGTGAGTCTCTGGAGGGGACTGTTGGGGTTTAAATGGAGAGGGAACCCTCTGGGTCAGTAAGCCACAGGCCCAGAGTTGAGCAGAGTCCAGGGGTGGGGAGAATCTGTCCATCAAGATGGCCCTGAGGTAGGAGAGGTTTGCTGCCCTGCTTGGAAAGGAGCTCAGATTTGTACCCATTTCTGTCCAAATCTGAAATCCTTGTTCTTTTTCCTACAGCTGACACGTCCCCAAGGGAATATATGAAATGAACCAAAACTTTTAAAAATAGCTTTCCCCCTGATTGCAAAATCCATTTATGTCTATTAGAGAAAATTTAGAACACACAGAAAAATATAAAGAAATTTAAAAAGTACCCACAGTCATGCTATCTAGAAATAACTGCAGCTAATATTTTGATGTATGTCATTCCAGCTTTCTTTCAATGAATATACAGAACTGTACATGCTTTAAAAAACCAAAAACCAGCTTGCAAAAAGGGCATGGAGGCGGTATCCTCTGACCTCCTCTAACTTCACGAGAAGAAGACAGAATCACCATCAGCAGCCAAGGCTTATTCCTATGAGGCCAGACATACCACCAGCCTCTAGCCTTTTACCAATTCTGACACCAGCCGTCCCTCCCATGGCACTCACTACTTCTCTGCTGGGTTTGATACAGACAACACTTATTATTATGGGGTTCATTAGGGAAGTAACAGGCTACAATTCAGGTTCAGGAATGCACTCAGGGTACAGTTCTTTGATCAGGATATTCTGCCCTCTGCTGTGCCCTCAGACACGCCTCTCTGGCCCTTGGCGCCTCGGCCTGGCCTCTGCCCTACTTGGACAAATGTAACAAAGTTCTTTTAGCTCTGCTGGTAGGTACACTGAGGTGCACCCCACTCCGTCAGCAAGTTTCTGCCCAAGAGCACTTGGCTTTCTTGCTCTGTGGGCCAGGTAAGCCCCTGCTCTGTCTCGTGCCTCTTGGTTCCACTGCAGCTCTCTCTCTGACTGCTGTCTCTCTCTGAAAGGGGGTCTCTCTGACTGCTGTCTCTCTCTGAAGGGGGGGTCTCTCTGACTGCTGTCTCTCTCTGAAGGGGGGTCTCTCTGACAGGCGTTTCTGCCAAGGAAGTCCAGTGCAGGGATCTTGGGTCCAAGGACGCACTTACTTTACCTCCAGCTTTTCTCTCGATGACAATGAGAGCCCCTTCTCTGTCCCTAGGAAGGCTCATTTTAACCCTGGCAGAGTGGCAAAACTAAGCAATATCAGAGTTCTGCACACCTTATTTGCATGGTCCCACCCAAGAATCCAGTGGGAGTTACAAAGACTATGTCTAGAAAAGGCATACCAAGTAATTCACTGCACCGAATAGCCTCGTGGTGTGTACGCCATGTTTGGCTTGTTTCTGTTGTGAACCATTTCCCATCTGCATCAGTGAATACTTTTCCATGAGATTTTACAACTGCCTGGTATTCTGTTATATGTATCATCATTGATTTAGCTGGTTCCCTACTCCTGGGTGTTACGATTGTTTCTATTTTTCTCTGTTATAAATAGGGCAGTGATGAATATTTGTTTGCACGTCTGAGTATTTTCCTTGGAAAATTCTGCAAGTGGCGTAGCTGGGTTATAGGGTGAACACTGTTGGCAGGTACAAACAGGAAGCCCTTTTGAGAGGTGTGCCTTCCACTGGCGTCTATGGGACCCACGGGGACTGAATCCAGCCCCTGAGCTGTGAGCAGGACAGGTGTGTGTGGACCCCATGCCTCGTGGACTAGCTCTCTGGTCAACCTCCCCACTCAACAGCCACTACTGGCTTATAACCTTCATATGACTGGAGTTTCTAAGGATGGCATCTGTCCCAGAGGGCATCAGTTGCCAAGCACTGTATATGAACAACAGAAGTGGCTTGGGCCATGAGTAGAGGCCTTTGGGCACAGTGAGCCTTTGAGTGAGTGGGCAAGCATCCATGTTCAGGTGCCAGCAGGACAGGCAGGAGTCTGAGTTGATGGCTGGCACCAGGCCCATGGAGTAGCTCTGGACTGGTAACAGCTGGTCTAATATTTTTCTAATTACATCTCGTCCCTCATCCCATGCTGTCTGTGTTGTCTGATTTCTCCCTGAGTGACTGGAGAACCAGTGTCCCTGACTCAGGGCTATGGGCTCTGGCAGGCACTGGTTTGTGTGTGGGGGCAGGTGAATGACTTGTGTCATGGGACTTTTGGCAGTGGCTGGTGCCTTGCTGTATGCCATGACAAGCATGAGTGGCCAATAGGTCAAAGGAGAACTCTACCCTGTCATGCTGAGTGGCCTCTAGCCAGTTGTCTCCTGGCTTCTGGTTTGTCATCTGTAAGATGGGCCACTGAGGAACTGTGAGCCTGTGAGAAGTGGATGCCGAGGAGTGTACAGGCTGAGCTGTGGGGATGACGCCCTCAGGGGAAGGGGGTTCTGGAGCTGTAGGGCTGGGGTGATGGAGGGAGTAGCTCCCTTGGGATCTCCAGGGAAGCAGGTGCTTGGGCCCACGAGGATCATAGGTGGGTGGGCCCTGGGGGAGGCAGCAAGTGAAAGTACCTCCCTCCTCCAACCCTCCTGCTGCAGGTTGGCTTCCTGAAGATCCTGCACAGGTATGAGATTACCTTTACCCTGCCTCCGGTGCGCAGGCTGAGCAAGGATGTCCGTGAGGCACCTGTCCCCAGCCTGCACCTCAAGCTCCTCAGCGTCATGCCCATCCCAGAAGGTGCGACCCCTCCCTGAGGTGCTAGAGTGCTGCCCTTCTCTAGCAGGGCTGGGGGGGGAGTGGGAGTGAGAACGCGGGGCACTCTCCCCCATCTAGGGTGGATGAGTCGCTCAGCATTGGACATCTTTATGCCCTCTCAGTGTGGCATCCTGGCAGGTCCCATGCCCAGGCCTGCGTCACTCCTTGGACAGAAGTCAAAAGGCTCACACTGTAGGCCTGCCTCTGTCCATCCTGTGCTGAGGAGCTGGCATTGGCCTCCAGCTCACCCTGCTGCCTTGCCCCTGAAGAAACACCTTCTGGAAGCTTGGGCATTTGGGGCAGCTGCCTCCTACACCTGCGCCAGCCCTGTCCTTGGGCTTGGGGCTGCTTCCTCCTACCCTGTGGACCTTGGTCCCTGCATCCCCACTCCTTGAATTCCTGCAGTCTGGCAGAGGCCACGGTGTCAGCTTGGCAGTGTGCCACCTGGTGCAGCCCCAGCTTCTATTTCATGGCCCCTGCCCCTTCCTCATGACTTTGCCCTTGTCCTTCAGTAGATTGAGCAAGACTCCTTAGGCCTCTGTCTCTGCCTCCTGATTCAATCAAGGGCTGCTCAGGAGCCCGGCCTTCTTCCCTGTCACCCCCACTTCCTTTTTTGCAGAGGGAGGAAGCATTGGGTTCTCTGAGTTTGGTCTGCTTCACCCTTGGAGCCATACTTGGGTGGCAGATGGACCCCACTGATGGATGAGAAGTTCCCCAGGGTGTCCTCTGGGGCTCCCAAGGGGCCATCTTTACTATGTTTGAGGAGGTTTGAGCATGTCTTGGTAGTGGTGGTGGGGGCCAGTAAGTGCTGGTGGCAGAAGGCCATGGGAGGTGCTGATTGCCCACCCCCACCCCTGGGCAGGTTATAGCATCAAGTGTGAGTACTCAGCACACAAGGAGGGCGTCCTTAAGGAGGAGATGCTGCTAGCCTGCGAGGGCGGCACTGGCGCCTACGTGCGTGTGATGGTGCAGGCGCGAGTCATGGGTGAGAATGGGTACCTGGCAGACCACAGGGTGGTGGGGGTGGGTCTGGTTACAGGAGGAAGAGGCAAGCTTTATGAGAGGGGCTTCCACCCTCCTCCCTCTATTCAAAAAAGGGATCCTTGCCCAAGCCTGGGGTTCTGAACTTCCTTGGTGTGTTTCCCCCACCGCCATGGCTACATGGGCTACAGGGGTACAGCACAGTGACCTGCCTCCCCTCCTGGGCCTTGTAGATCGGCACCATGGCACACCCATGCTGCTGGATGGTGTCAAGTGCGTGGGCGCCGAGCTGGAATACGACTCAGAGCACAGCGACTGGCACGGCTTCGACTGAGGCCTGCGCCCCCGCCTGCCACGGGGCCCCTCAGCCTTAAATCCCACCTCGTCTCCCCTACGTGCTGTGTGATGGTGTGGCTTCCTCGCCCCTCCCTAGGGTGGGCGTGGGGCAGAGTGTTCAGGGGCCTTCAAGCTGGGGGCTTGCCTACACTTCTCACCTCCGCCTTTGTTTGTGCCACCGCCAGGCCTCTCCTGTGGCCACCTCTCCTACTTCCTCCTCTCTTTGTGCCTCAGTCTCCTGCTGGAAGAAATGGATTGAGCCCCCAAGGAGGCTATCTGAGGAGGGGAGGGAGAGGGCTAGGGGTGGGTTGTCTCCATCCCCACCCCAAGCCATAGGGGCTTCAGGCAGGGCTGGGGAAAGGAGGGAGCTGGCTGTGGGATGCCACTGCACCTAGTACTGCTGCCGCTGTCTCGCTTAGCCGCCTCTCCCACCCCTCCCTCTTCCCCACTGCTACCCACGGTGAGTGGGAGGGAGGTGCAGTCCTCAACCCCTACCCTACAGGTCTGTGTTACTTGGTTTTTAAATGATTGGTTGGGATAAAACCCCAAAGAAATAAAACTTAAGGTGGATACCAGAAGCCAGCAGGACTTTTGTTTTCCAGGACCCTGAGAATGCCCAACCCTTCACAGGTGGGCCAAGGAACAGAATGGGGCAAACTCATTCTCTGAGATTAGGGCACTGCATAAGTATTACATCACTTGTCTCCAAAGGAGGTGTGCACAGGTGATGTCATGTCTGGTCTGGCAATAGTTGCCAAGACAGTTACAGGACCTGGATGGGAAAGGGCCTTCTACCCCAGACCGGTGCTTGTTAGGTGCTGTTGGGTCTGTTTAGACTCCTACTGACCCCATGTGACAGAGCAGAACTGCCCCATAGGGTTTTCTAGGCTATAATCTTTATGGGGGCAGATCATCGGGTCTTTCTCCTGTGGAGCCACTGAGTGGTTTGGAACACCTACCTTTCGATAGCAGCTGAGCTTAATGTTGAACCACCAGGTTTGAGAGGTCCCAGCTGGGACAGGGAAATGTCAGTTCCTAGTCCTGGGTACAGCGGAAAGCTTTCTCCCTTCTCTGCAGAACCCAGGCCCCTCTACTACTGCACTGCTGGCTTCCCTAGCCATGTGTCAGCAGAGTGGGGCTTTACCTTGAGCATGAATGCTTTATTGTCACATTAGGGTCCTCAGGCAGATGGGGCTGTTGCATGTCACAGTTGGAGGGAGGTACCGGACATTTCACACTTGGGGAAACTGAGGTACGTGGGTGGGTGGGATATCCTAAAACCACACTGAGTTGATGGAAGAGCTGGGACCAGCCCCCCCCCCCAGTGCCCCTTATGTCTCCCCTACTCCCACCTGAACTGCCCTTCCATCTTTGAGGGAAGGTGTAAGTGGGACAGTCACAGGTTGGCCCTTGAAGCCTTACCATATGGGTCATTTGTCCTGAAGGAAAGGCCTCCCCCAACATACTCCCACGTCCCCCCATAACTGTCCACTCTAATAATGTATCCCTGCCCCACTTAGCCAGCTACTTGTCTATGATTAACAGTCATATTTGGGTCAGTATCACCCCTAGGAAGGTCCTACTACCCTAGTCCTTCTAGTGTCTGCTTTCAGTCACTTCCCACCACACACAGGGTTGCTGTGCGGGGCTTCCTGCATGGGCTGACGCCAGCCAGGAGTGAACTCTGGCCCTTCAGGTGAAGAACCCCCTTCCTCCTGCTGCTCTCCCTGCAGCCTGCGTTGCTAGGCCTCCCCGTCCCACCCCCACCGTCAGTTCAGGTCAGAGCTCAGTATTCAGTATTCTGGTCCTTTCTTCTTTTGGCATCACACATCCTGGCAGGTTACACATTTCTGTTGGATTCGGAGCGCTGTCTTGCAAACCTCTAAGTCTCCTTTACCTGCCCCAGCTCTAGGCCGGGCTTCTGTCTTAGAGCCTTCCAATCGGCCGCCCAGCGCCCAACCCCAAAGCAGTGTCTCTGGATGTGTCCCCACCCACCCTCCTATGGCCTCATCTCTCCCTGGGCAGGGAGCAGGGGCAGGGGTGGCCACAAGAAGAAGCAGATTGGGCTGCCCCAGCCCCCTCCTTAGACTCCGGGACCAAAAGAGGGTGTCCGGCGGGTCTGAGCACGGTGCGCCACGCCGGGCCTTGCGCACCCTCAGTTGGAAAGAAAGTCGATGGCGGCTCGCACGGAGCGATTGGTGCTGACATCTACGGCGGTGACCTTAATCTCCGTGTCACCAAACTGCATGGCGGCGCGGATCTCGCGGCGGCCGGCGAGCGCGCTGGCAGGGTCGGGGCCGCAGTCGGCGGGCTCCAGCTCGAGGCTGAGCGCGCCGCACTTGCGCACTCCCGGGTCAGTGATGAAGCGCGCGTCCTCGGCGGCGCAGCAGTACAGGTTGATGAGCACGCGCCGCTGGCCCGGGCGCGCCGGGCAGTAGCTGCGCCGCACCTCCTCGCCCAGGGCCACCGACTGCTCCGCGGCCACGAAGCGCTCGAAAACGTCGGTGCACCAGCGGCGGCCGTCGCGAACCAGCAGCTTCTCGGGCGGGTGGCGCCCGGCCACAAAGCGGTTGAGCACGCCCACGCCGTAGGTGAGCGGCGAGCGGCGCACTCGCACTACGCCCGGCGCCTGCCCGAAGAGAACGGCGCCCTTGAGGATGGTGAGTCCCACGTCGTGCGGGACGACGACGCGCAGGCCGCGGGCGCCCAGCGCCGCCTGCACCGCGTGCTGTAACACGGCCGACTCGGCAAAGCCACCCACCAGGAACAGCAGCTTCACGCCTTGCACCTCGGGCTGCGCCAGAAGCGCCTCTGTGGGACGAGGGGGTTGGAGGTCGGGGAAGAAGAGGGAAGACGTGAGAGAACGCGGAGGCCACCACTAAACAGCCACTTGCGCCCTTTTGCCCCGCTGCCATCCAGCTTGTGGGTGGGTGGGAATGTAGCCTCCTGGCAAGTAGAAACTAGTAATTTTAATTATAATACAACACCCTGGTTCTAGTGGACAAAACGAAGAGGAAACAATGAGCGCTTCATTGGAGGCCACTACCAGTCCTTACAGGCTCTGCCTTTCCCACACACACCCGCATTTGTCTCCCACCACAACGTGGAGGATGTGCAGAAGGATATACATTTCAAAGTACCAAGCGCATCCTTAACACCATGCTACACACGGTGTTCACTCTCTAGATAGTTCAGTTCAATCCTTGTGATAACATTTTGGGGAACCCAATATGACCGCTCCATTTTATATGGAGGGAAACTGAGGCGCGGAAGGTTCTTTAACCTGGCAAACCCCACATTCCTCCTAGCTCTTAGTCACAGCAGGCAGTGTGTACTCCACGTGTTCCAGATGATTTTGCGTCTTATCCCAGTGTACGTATGTGTGGAGACTTCCAGACCCTGATGGGAATTACTCCCACTTCAGGGAGTGTACATGGGGGTGTATAGGAGACTCAAGAAAACCCTTGGACACTCACCGATGTGCTGGATGATTCCACTGACTGTGGGCTGGAAGAGCTCGTTCATGGCCTCGCAGGACATCCGGAGCATCCCTTGTGAGGACCACTTCACGAAGTTCACGCTGTAGGCAGTCAGGGGGACATAGGCTCACTGACCAGGGCCCAGCTGCCTGTCTAAGCTCGTCTGGGTTCCCAATTGCTCCTTCCAGGCAGATGGTCCTGGACACTGAGTGCACCTTGTGTGTGGAGACGGAGGTGTGTGTGAGCCGGCCCTTTCTCTGCCCCAGATGGGACTGCAGAATCCTGGGGTGGAGCCTGATCCGCTGGGGGCTCACGTCCCTCCCATCTGCCACCGGGGCAGGCAAGATGTGTGTGGGGGTGGGCGAGGGGCACAGATCAAGCGGACACTACCGCCCTCTGGGGTCTACAACCCTCCTTTGCGGGGGCGTTGTCCATTAGCAAACCCTGCCCGAGCCTACCGTTCCCAGGCCCACCTGCTCCGGCGCAGGGCCGTCTCCACGTTGTGGCCTCGCTGCTTGCGATAGAAGTCGATAAAGGAGAAGGGCAGGGAGATGTTGAGCGCACCGGCGCGGTGCGGACCCGCAGTGCGTTTGCGGGCCTCGAAGGCGATGGTTAGATCCACCCAGGCTGCTGGCCGTTGCCTTTTGAAAGTGGTGATGAAGTCCTCGCCAAAGATGCGCCCCAGCAACTGCTCAAAAGCCAGGTCCACGCCCACCGCACCATAGGGGCCGCCTGATGTGGCGCAGGGGGCGGGAGGTGTGTGTCAGTGCCGACCTAGCCGCCAGGGGGCGTCGATGGGGCCGGGGTGGGGCCGCGCTGGGTACCAAGGAAGCTGACTGGCTACTCACCTGACGCCTTGTAGAGCTCCTTGAGGGTGCCATGAGGCTGCTCCAGCTGATGCACTGTCAAGTCCACAGTGCCTCCCCCGCAGTCTGCCACCATATAGCGGTCCCCTGCAGCGGCAAGGGCGGGACATACTCGTGGATACTCACCGCCCAGGGCCTGCCTCGCCCCCTCAGCCCTGCACCGCCTTAAGCCTCGCCCAGTCTCCACCCCTGCCCTAGGTCCCCACGCCCTGCCTGCGGAGGAGGGGTTGTGGAAGGAATTTCAGCTGCTTGCACCTCAGGTCGCCGGCAAAGGAACGCAGGTTGTGGGGGAATAACAGCTCCAGGGCCTTCGCAACTCCGCCGGAGCAGAGTGGAGTTAGATGTGTGGGTGTGGGTGCGGCGGGGTGCAGGTGACTGTGCAAGGATGCTAGGTTAGGTACAGCAGAGCGAGGAGGAAGGGGAGGGGTTTCCAGGGACTGGGGCTGGCTAAGCGAATGTGCCCTTCCTCCCCAATCCGGAAGTGCTGAGTTGCCCCACAAGAGCCAGGAACTACCCTTCCATCCCCCTCGCCACCCACCTGCTTGCATCTCTGCCCACAGCTCTCCGACACCCGACTCCACCAGGAACGTGCGGCTGTGGCGCGACCTTCGCAGTTGTTCCCGGGCTGGGGGTCGGGAGGCAGCGGTAGAGAGAGATGAGACACCCCAGCCACCTTGTTCAATCCTCATCCACTCTCCAGGGCCGCGTACCTGGAGCAGCCTGTGCTTCTGCAACCCCTGTCCCCCTACTGACTGAGAGACGGCAGTGCTGAACCCAGAGGGTACAGAGAAACCCACTGGGGTAACAGCGAGCACTGTTACCACCAGCTGGGGCCGGGGGAGGAAAGGAAGATACACAGCCATCCCTAACGCTGAGGCTCAGGTCAGGGCAAAATCAGGGTTAGGAGGGTTTGGACTAGCTTAGTTGGGGGTGGGGAGGTGCAGGCCCTAGAAGGTCCCAGGAGAGTTCCTTGTCATAGGTGATGGTATCTAGGAGGGTGGCTAACACTGATCACAGGCTCCCCCAGGGCAAGCTCAGTCTCCTCCATACCCTCAGGGCTGGTCCTACCCCTGAGGTCATGCTTCCCTAAAACAAGGTGAAATCTCGGCCCTCAGACTGGGCTTCCCCAGGTCAGGGCTGTGTCTTCCCCACAAGACTGGGCTCCTCCAGGGATGTGTCTCTCCCTCAGACTGAGTGTCCCTGGGCAGGGCTGCATCTCCCCCATTCAGACTGGACTCCCTCAGGGATGTTTCTACCCCCTCAGAATGGGTTCTCCCAGGGTGGGGCTCACATCCCTTTATTCTGGACCTGGCTGTGCTTCCAGCCTCAGTGATCCTCTGACCTCCAAAGGGACCTCCTCCCGGCCTAGCCCTGGGCAGTGCCCCTGGGGATGGCTCACCCTGGCGGAAGCTTGAGTCAATGGAGCGGCGCTCCCCCAGGCGCCCACCACCGCCTGGGGCCCGACCACTCAGGTCCACAAGCTGATGCAGGCGCAGCTTTCGGCAGTAGACAGAGGCGGCCTCAGGCTCCAGTGCAATGAGTAACTGTTCCGCATTCTCTCGGGACACTAGGCCAGCCTAGGGATGGATAGTGGGAAGGGCTGGACAGTGCCATGGGCTGTCACCCCTAAGATGGCACCCCAAAGTGGGAGACCAGGGCCTTTTAGCTCCCACACTCTCCTTACCCTACTTCACCCAAGCTAGGCCTCCCAGACCCCTCCATGCTGCACACATTTGGGGTTGCCTCACACCTACCCTGTGACCAAGCTATGGCCTAGGAAGCCTCACTATGATATGATAGTCCCCAGGGGAGACTCCAGACAAAAGTGTAGGCTAGAGTGCCTCACTCTGTCCCTCTGAGTTGGGCAAGGAGGGAGGGGTTGCAGCACAGTTCCCTGCACTGGTACGAGGCTGGTCAGTGGGGGGCTGTAATGGTCCCACCATCAGTCAGAGATGTGAAGGCCCCATTGGATCACAAAACCCTCTTCCTCCACTAGGCTGGTGTTGGACAGTGGTCACAGGGTTCCCACTCCCAGGAGAACTGAGTTAGGAATCTGGCATAGAAGGAAGGAAACTCTCAACGGTGGAAATCCAGGCACCAAGACGGGCCAGGTTGAGGGACAAAACTACTTGGAATCTGTTATTTCCTGCACCAGGTCAGGGGATCCCTGTGGGAAGTACTTTATGGTTTTGTGGGATTCCCCGGATTCTGACCAGATGGGGGATGGGTGTGGGTGGGTATAGAGACTTCCTGCTCAGAACCAGCCCTTCCTGAGCTGGCAGCAGGAACAGTGTGGGGGGAAGCAGGGAGGGTGGATGGACAGTGTGGGATAAGGGGGGGGTGTTTGTTCTGGCTGGGGACAATCTTGCTTTCAACCTGATCCCAACTGGGCTCAGGGTTAACTCCTTCTAGTGACAAGCATAGGTATCTGCTGACTTGGTTCATTGAGAGTGCCTGGCCAACAGTATGTGTGTGTGTGTGTGTGTGTGTGTGTGTGTGTGTGTGTGGTGGAGGGATGTTTCTGGGGATCCTGGTATCCTCCAGGGGTCATCCACAGGCAGGCCTGCACTCCCTTTTGGAAGTCTTAGGGCCTGTCTTCCAAGGCCACAGGGGCAGATCCAAGCTATGGGTCTTGGGAGGCCATGTCCTCCCTCTGTCCTGAGGAGGGGAGAACCTGGACTTCTTCCCCCTTTTCTAGATTTTGAGCATCTCTTGTGGTTGGAAGACCAGCAAATGTTGGCCAGAATCACCTCCCTTCATCATTCCATAGTTCTACCTCCCCTGCTTAAGAACTTATGATGGGATGGGGTGATTCCTTGAAAATACTGGTGAAATGGATGTTCCTGGTGCCCCGCCCAGCTACTGTGAGTGTTGGTTGCTATTGGCTCACAGCAGAGAAGTTTCCCACCTTCTCCTCTAGCAACCAATGACAGAGTGATATGGACTACAAAAAGCCAGCCCCCTTGCCTTACAAGGGCCTGCTCTGTGGTACAATTCTCTATCTCGGTTCCCCATTATTGGGATCAGGCTGAGGCTAGATTCCAGCTGAGACCACATCCCTACTTAGCTCTTCCTTCTGTCCTATCTTGCTTCCCCCCCCCCCATCTCCTGAGAGCCCTTCTTCAACAGACCACATGCACAGAATCCCCATCTTGGGTTCTGTTTCTAGGGAACTTGAGTTAAGACACTGGGTAAGCTGGCCTGTACTGTGGCCTGTGCCAATCTGCCCTCTGTTCCTGCAGGTCCACCAATTTTGGTGGCAACTCCCAAAATGCCCAGCAGAAGTTTGATCTTTCCACAGTGACTCTGCAATCCCAAGGATGGCAGAGTGGATGGGGGTATGGGTCATCCCTGGGGCTCTCCTGGACAATGCGCTATGTGAACATCCTCACCAGGTAGGCAGCCTCCCGCATGAACTGTTTGGCTGGCTGCTTCCAGATGGCGGGCACCGTCAACACCCAGCGCACAGTGTCCTTCTCTGGCATTGCTGGGCACTGCTCCCTTAGCTCCTGGGGCAAGAGGAAGGAGTGAGGGGGCAAATGGCTGGGGTCGGGAGCCAGTCCTCTGTGGGAGCTGAAGGAACTAATCCAACCTCAGGAAGGATTCAGAATGCCCACCACCTGAATGGCCTGAATAAGGCTCTACAGACAGGAAGGCAAGGACTGGAGAAAATGGTCTCTGGTGGTGGCTACCGTGCAATGGACCGGGTGGGATGAGGGCAGCAGGGGGCGCGGGAAGGAAGGGAGTAGAAAGGCCTGGGGAGTATCCCACCCCAGGCCATCAGGTGTGGGGGCGCAGTGCACCTGAAGGGCGTGCTCCTTGAAGAATCGCAGGGCATGGGCGAAAACCTCCAGGGCGGGCATTTTCTTCCCATTTACAGCCTCTAGTTGGGTCTTCAAGGAGAGATCCTGGCAGGGACACAGGGCGGCTCTTCGGAAGGCCTTAGCTCTGCTCCCATTTCCCGAAGACCCTTCTCTTAAAACCACTCTATTTCCTAGTGCTTCCCCTCCTCTTTAGCACCACTCCCACTCAGGTCCCAATTTCACAAAGGCTCAGTTTCCATCCCCAGTCCCTCCCTAGGCCCGCCGCTCCTTCAACGCTGTCAACTCTTACCTCCGCCCAGCGTAGCTCCGCCCTCGCCCCTTCTCACCTCGGAGCTCGGCTCTTTTGGTTAGCCCCGCCCCCTCCCAACCACGCCTTCCTCAAACCCCCCTCCCTTTGCTCCACCTTCCACTAGCCCCGCCTGCCTGGTTGGAGTCCTTCCCATAACTGGAATGTAACTCACAGTGGCGCTGTGGATCTTCATCTTGAACTTTTCGAAGTAGAGCCAGTCCCGAGCCTCCTCTGGGTCCAGATCGTGGTAGTAGTCGCGAGCTGTGTAGCCAAAGCTGTGAAAGGCGCCGTCTGGGGTCAGCAGCAGACAGGTTGGGGTCTTTTGGTGGGCTACGCCTGGGTCTCCGCCCTCCCATTTCCTGAGGAGGTATAGGTCAGGATTAGCCTCAGCCTTCCCTTCATGAGGTAGGAGGGAGGCTGGGTGATGTTGGGCAGGTCGCTTAGCCCCCCTGAACCTCAGTCTTCCCATCTGTAAAGTGGAAATAATGGTACCTACCTCTTAGGGTTCTTGTGAAGAACAAATGTCGGAACATGGTGCCTGGCATTCACTTCTATCTTTATCAATGCTGCCCGCGGATCTTCCCCTTCCATGGAGCACAGGTCTCACTCAGCTTCTGCCCCATGCCACGAAGTCCATCACTTGGCGTCGTGCCTCTGCACCCACAGCAGCAGCAAACCGTCGTCCATCTTCCCTAGCCCAGCCTCTTGACGCGCTTCTCCCAGACCCTAGCAGCAGCTTTTCCTTCTCCTGGCCGCTTCCACAGCCCAGCTCTTTCAAGGCCTTTCATGACCAATCCCATCACCTCTGTTGTTGTTGTTGTTATGTGCTGTGGAGTTGGACCTGACTCATAGCGACCCCTCCCTCTAGCAGGCCCCAAAAACCTAAATGAGATTCTGAACCTCCCTGTCTGCAAGTGCCATCTGGACCTCTACCCAGAACTCCCTGTCCAGTTTGTTAGCCTGGCAAACCTTCCCTCCCCTTCCTCTTCCTTCTCTGATGCCCCAACTTCTCTTGGCTGAGCCTGAGGGAGGTCCAGGTTCACTGAGCAGCCTTTTGATGAAAGCAGGTAATACAGGCAGAGGGAACAGCATGTGTGAAAGGGATAATAAATTGGCTCAACATGCAGCAGGAGAAAACGCAAGGATGCTAAGGTCAGATAATGAACAACATTGGATGTCGTGTCAAAGGTCTATCTTGGTTACAGTGGCTAGTATATAAGGTATTTGATAAGTATTTTATTGACAAAAAAAAGTCTATCTTGGTGTATTTTAAGTAGGGAAGTGAGGAGGCA
This sequence comes from Orycteropus afer afer, assembly GCF_000298275.1. Taxonomy (NCBI): domain Eukaryota; kingdom Metazoa; phylum Chordata; class Mammalia; order Tubulidentata; family Orycteropodidae; genus Orycteropus; species Orycteropus afer. The sequence goes on from NW_006921607.1 coordinate 922,946, forward strand.
TGATTGGATTTGCCTTTCAAAAGATTATTACTAGCCCCATGTAGCAAGACTGGAGGCAAGGGAGAACGGAGAAGGTAAACCTGGAAGTAAGTTTCTGTAACTGTGTAGATGAGAGAGGGGGAGACTGAGCGAAGGCAGGGGTGGTGGCTGGAAAGATATGGACGGGTATGCCAGAAACATTAGGGAGACACAGAAATGATGGGGCTTGGTGGCTGATGGGGGTGGGAGGGGAGGTCTTGGGAGGAGGCCATTTACCCCTGTGACTGTCACACCACAGGACAGAGGTAGTGTTCCTTCCTATGTCCTTGGGCCCAGCATAGAGCTGAGTACACAGGCGTGCTCAGCCGTCTGTGCTGAGGAGTGTGCCAGCTGGGATGCCCTGCAGCTCCTAGAGGGATGGAAGTGCCCAGTTCCCTGTGGATGTGGAGTAGTAAAGAACAAGAAAGGGGAGTCCAAGTTCAGGCAGCTCAAGTCCCTTTTAGCTTTCATGCAGTGACTTTTCTGTCCATCTCTCCATCTACCCTTCCATCCAGTCTCTCAGGCCCTGTGGGAACTCTCCTATATCCCTCATCTCAGTCTGGGTTGGAGGCTTTGGGGTCTTCTGCTATAGCTCTACCTACTGGCTAATGCCCCAACTAAACCAACCAAAACCAAACTCACTGCCATCAAGTTGGATCTGGCTCATAGCGACCCCTCCTTGGGTTTCTGAGGCAGTATCACTACAGAAGTAGATTGCCCCATCTTCCTTCTGAGGAGTAGCTGGTGGGTTTGAACTGCCAGCCTTCCGGTTAGCAGTCAAATGCCTTATGCACTATGCCACCAGAGGGTCAGGGCCTCAAGGCCCTGTGGTTTTCAAACAAAGCCCAGCAACATCAGAATGGATTTTTCAAACAACTCTTTCATCAAAATTGTGCAACTTCTCAACTCAATTTACCATCTGGACCTTCATTTCCTTGTTTTTCATTTGAAATTTTTAAAAAAGATAATACTTTATTGTATTCTCAGTGAAAGTTTACATAGCAAATTGTCTCATTTGACAATTTCTATACAAATTGTTCAGTGACGATAGTTAAAACCTTACACAGTGTGTCAGCATTCTTTCTAATTAGGTTCTGGTTGTTGTCTTTCCAGTGCTCTAGCTTCCCTGCCCTCTTATCTCATCTTTATTTTACTGTGATTGTTGACATTTTGATCTCATATAGATGGTTTTTTTTTTTTTTTTTTTTTTACTGGAGCACTGTGCTCATGGCTTGTTGTTGTTGTTGTCATATGCTGTCGAGTTGGACCTGACTCATAGCAACCCCTCCGTGGGTTTCCGAGGCAGTATCACTATGGATGTAGATTGCCCCATCTTCCTTTATTCCCTTTATTTTGTGTGCCAATCTGTTATTTCACTAAAAGGTGACTTTAAGGGATAGTTTTGGTTCAAGGTTTAAAGAATATCTCATGGTGATAGTCTCAGGGAGTCCTACAGACTCAAATAGTCCAGTAAGTCTGGGCTTTTCAAGAATTTGAGTTCTTTGGAGGACATTATGCTGAGCGAAATAAGTCAGTCACAAAAGGACAAATATTGTATTAGTCCGTTATTGTAAAAGTTAAGGAAAGGTTTATCTATTGGAGGACATTTTCTTTGTTGGTTACCAGGGGTGGGAGGGGAGGGGAGGGAATGAAAAAAAAAAAAAGAATTTGAGTTCTGTTCTACATTTTTCTCACATTCTGTCAGGGTCCATCTAGTGTGGCCCTGATCAGAATGGTCAGTAGCGATAGCTGGGCACCATCTAGTTCTTCTGGTCTCAGGGTTGATAAGGTCATGGCTTGTGTGGGCTGTTAGACCTGTAGATTAGTTTCTTCTCCAAGACTTTGGTGTCCTTCTTTTTCTTTTGCTCTGGATGAGTAGAGCGCAATAGTTGTATCTTTGATGGCTGCTTACAAATTTGTAGGACCCCAGACAGTACTCACCTCACTAGGGTGTAGAACGTGAACATTGTGGACCTAAGCCTTCAAACCTAGAAAACCATTCTTACAAAGTGTTTGGTTATGTCTGAGAAGTCATTTGACATATTGATAGAAGGATTCACCTCTAGGAATCTATCTGTAGAAATCCTAGCACAAGTCTTCAAAGAAGGATAGTCCTGTAGCACTTTTTTTACATGACCAAAGTAGGTGAGATGAAGTCTTGCCATTCTCCCTTCCAGAGAGCATTCCATCTGCCTGTCTTCCAGGACAGACTTGCTTAGTTCTTCTGACAGTCCATGGAGGTTTCAGTATTCTTCACCAATACCACAACTCAAAAGCATCAACTCTTCTTCAGTCTTCCTTATTCATTGTCCAGCTTTCACATGCACATGAGGTTTTCACTGGCCAATTCTTTGAGAAGTGGATGGCCCCTTCCTTCTTCCAAGTCTGTCTTAGTCTGGAAGCTCTACTGAAACCTGTCTACCATGGGTGACCCTACTGGCATTTGAAATATCGGTGCCATAGCCTCCAGCCTCACAGCAACACACAAGCCACCACAGTAGGACAAACTGACGAGTGACAAACTACACAGCTGTTAAACAAAGTGGTAGCTTAGCTCTGTTGACATGAAACATCTACAAGATAGTGTGGAAAGTTTAAGATAAAGCAAATTGTATGGTATACCACTTTTATTTTTTAAATATATATATACATATATGTGTGTATATTTGTATAAGCCCCCCAAAAGTTATGTATTTTACTGTATATTTATTATATCTCAATAACATTTTCTCAAGAAATTAGAAACAAAGCTCAACATTTCCTGCAGAGAACAGGGAGCATCAAATTGATGCAAATGCATCAAGGATCCCTGGACTTGGGATACAAACGGCTCTGAGGACACCCCCATGCCTTCTCAGTGACAGTATTTCTGGGACCAGCAACCCCCACCAAAAAAAAAAAAAATCTCCCAGCCCAGCTGCCCTCACCTCATCATGTGGATGGCCTCAGGGTCACTGGCAAAGCTGAAGGCATAGCCACTGGATGTGGTGCCAAAGTCAATGGCCACCACCACAGAGAAGAGGGCCTGCTGTGGGGCTCGGGCCTCGGGCTTCTGCAATGGCAGGACCTAGAGTAAGCAAGCAGCCAGCAGGGCTGGACTGACTGCCCTTGGGTGCCCCTCCTCTCCACTGACTGGGCCCAATCCAGTTCTGGCCTACCCTTGCTTACCCACTTGCCTGGGCTCCCTCCCCTCCCAGCTCTAGGCTGAACCCTAGAGATACCAACTGCTCATAAAACCCCAAGAGCTCTCAGGTAGCCATGTGTGTTTTTGGCTCAAGTTCTTGCTTTTCTGCCTCCACGTATCTGCATACACTCTAGCTCCTGCCTGGACTGCCTTCACGCCACCTCCATCTCCCACCATCTTCCAGCCTGCCACCAGTCTGGGCCCAGCTGGGAGCAATTTTGCCTTTGGGCAGCTTTATAGCTCATGGGTCGATGTAGCTCTCACCCTCTTGTTCTTGTGGCCACAGTGACACAAACCAGACTCTGGACAATTTTGTGGCAGAGAGATGACTCATGCCCATGCCCAGAGTGGCCCTTGACTTCTCCCAGGCCAGGCTTGGGCTCCCTGAGAACAGAGGGTCCCTAAGTTGGATCATCAGGGTGATGAGGTGACTCAGGGCGCTTGCGTGGGGGTTGTGTCTTAGATCTTCTAGCTACAAGGTTCCAAACTGTTGGAATTAAGGTAGGGATATGGTGTATGGGGGTGGGGCAGGGGTACTCTGAGAGGCCCAGTGCTCTGAGGACCTGGAAACATCTCATGGTCCCCAGTGGTGTCCCTAGGTGTTACCTGGGGCTCACCTGCTCAGTAGAATTGTTACGCTTACAGTCTAAGGTTGTCCAAGGCCACTCCTGCTGGAGGGACCATGGTTGGAGTGTGTGTGAGCAGGAGACATAGTGCCCACCCCCCTGCCAGGCATGAGGTCTTGATCTATGGAGATGCAACACCCTTCTACGTCCCCTGGGGCCACCCACCACCCAATCCCTGTGAAGGCTTACTGGAGACTGTGATGGTGTGAGGGGGGCAATGCCGCAGCTTTCCTGGGTCCTTGGGGAGCCGGGTGGGCTGGGTACTGGAGATCGCTCTGGACTGGAGCCTAAAGAGAAGAGAGGGCAGGTCACCCTGGCACCATCAGGGCAGGGGGCTGGTGGCCCTGCTCCAGCCCTGGCACTGGGAAGTTCTCCATCAGATCCTGCTGGCCCAAGGCAAGGGGTGCCTTGCTGGGGGAGGGGACTAAAGGGGAAGGTAGGAAGGACATAATGGGGGATGGGGTTGGGGTGAGGGCCTATGTGACAGCTGGGACCTTAGATCCCAGCTTGAGTGTTGGCCCCATAAAGGTGCTGACAACCCTACTGGGCAAAGTGTTTTTTTGGGAATTAAAGGCCTTGTCAGGGGAGTGCCTGGTCGACTGTGGGTTGCATAAATGGGTTTGGGGCCTGTTATCAGTTAGAGGCATCTATCCCTGGAGGGTGATGAAAGCTTCACCTGGGGGCTTCCTTGTTTTCCCCCAGCACCCTCAGACTCACAGGGTAGGGGGAGAAAGACAGAGAAGCACTGTGATGGGGAGACTGAGTCCCAAGACAAAAGGCAGGAGAGATGGGACAGGTGAGTGCCTAGGGGTGGGGATAGGTGGAGGGTGGAGAAGCCAGAAAAGGTGGGAGAACTGCACCTAACTGGGTGGGGGGTGGGACTGCTGGGCCAGAGATGGGGTTACTTCCCTCCCCCCTAAAGTCTGGCCACATGGTTCCAATCAGGACTTGAGGGAGCTGCCCTCTTCCCTCTCTCCTTGCAAAGGCCACAGACAGGCCCAGCTGGCTGCTTGGGAAGGACAAAGAAGGGGAGGGCAGCACCTCCCCCACCCCAGATCTGAGTTGGGGAATGCCTCCTACCCTACTGAGACCCTCTTATACCTTTGGTAGGGAGGATGTTAAGCAGCTCCTGGAAGGCAGCCCTGGGCCTGGCTTGGAAGCCTCGCAGGTCAAGGGGCAGGAGGCTGGCTAGATGTCCCCCAGGTGTGGGCTGATGGCCCGTCCCATCCCATTAAGCTTTGTAATGGCCCATGGAAGGGGCTCTAGAGCTGTGCAGAGATCTGTGGAGGGGGCCTGAGAGGCTGGCCAGGGAGGCTGAGATGGGACTAGATGAAGGTCCTTGGATAGATCAAGCAGTCTTGGGGTCCTAGAGAGATCCCAACCCTTCCTGATCTTGGAGTGCCCTGGGAATATATATGAGGAGGGGCTGGGCATAAAGAGAATTCTGGAAAGTTCCTAGACAGGGGTGGAGTCTATCTTGAGGTACCAGGGGGGTAGGAACATGGTGGTCACATTCCAAGGTTGACCCTTCTTCAGGCAGCCAGCAGCCACTAGCTCCAGCTTGAGGGGCCAAGTTGCTGTGGTTTAAGCCTGGGAAGGGAGGCAGGAAGGAAGGGCCCAGCCCACCAGGTCTTTGTGAATGGACTTCCTGAGGCGTGTCCCTCCTGTCTCCCACTCCTGCTGAGAACCCAGAGCCTACTCCCAGACCAGGCATAGGCAGATGCGCATGGGCTCACACACAATTCTGGGCCCAAAGACCCCCCTGCAGATATATATACTCTCAAACAAGGCCTTGTACACAGAGATCTATCCTCAGGCAAAGAAACAAACAGATAATACATACATACACACACACATACTTACACAAGGTCCTGTGTACACAGACCTTACACAAAACATACTCACAGAAATACATAGTTCTGTGCATACAAATCCTCTTTGCACACACGTACACATACCCTGTCACACACAGGGAGTTTTGTGAACACAGACCTGCCTTGAGCAGGCATATACACACACATTCACATACCCAGTACTGTGTACATAGACTGTGGACACACATATTCATATACATGCATTGGGTAACACAGACCTGCCCTGTGCACACACACATACACAGTCGTGTGCACTCAACCTCCCTGCACTCATACACTCAGAATGATTCTTCTGACCTCTGCCAGGAGAGGCTTGTGGAGACACACTGGGGGTTGGGTTTCAGTGCCCAGCAGGAGAGTGGGGTGGTGGGTCAGGGCAGAGCAGCAGGGGGTCTTACCAATGTACAGCCCCTGCAGGCCCGTCTCTGGGACAGCCAGCATCCTTGCAGGCCCCGTAGCTGTGAACAGGAACCGACAGACGGTATTTATTTCTTCCTTTGTTCCCTCCCTGAATGTTTATTTATTGTATTTATTTACTTCTGACTGGAGTCCTTAGAAGCAAATCCCAGACACCATGTTGTTTCACCTATAAAGTCTTCAATATGATCTCCAACAGATGAAGGCTTTAAAAAAAACAAAACAAAACATTACCACAATAGCACTATCATGTCTAAGGAAGTTAACAGTAACTCCTTCATGCCATCTAATGCTCAGCCCCCCTGGAGAGACACAGTCTGGCTGGGGAGGCCAGTCATAACCAGATAACCATGAGAGTGAATTTAAGATTATAAACAATGCTGAGGGCTGAGGAGGGGGAAGGGCACAGTGGCATGAAAGGGGTCGGGGGTAGAGGGGAGCCTGGCCTGAGTAAGGCTGCAGGAAAGAGTGGGTTGGGGGCAACACTGCAGGCAGGCCCTTGGGACCAACCCTATTTTAGATGTGGTTTTATATGAAGGGTCATAGCAAAACTTGAAAGTGTTTAAGTGGCACAGTAGAGATAGGGGCATGACTAAATTTGCACACGAGAGGACTGCAGTGGGAGCACTACGGCAATGGGCCCAGGCAGGCCACTGGGGTCATCTGTGCACAATGAATGAAATGCTGCCCAGTCCTGCACTGATTTTTGGAAGCAGACTGTCAGGCCTTTCTTCCTCGGCCATTTTAGTATAGAAGCTCCACTGAAATCTGTTTAGAATCACAGGAACAGCCAGGCCTCCACTGATAGACAGGGGGTGGCTGTATATGAAGTGCATTGGGTGAGATGGAACCCACGGCTCCTGCATGGAAGGTGAGAATTGTACCCTTGAACCACCAAGACATAATCAGAAGTTAAAACACCAGGGCTGATGGAAGGTGGCTGGATTTGGCATGGTGGGTTAGGAAGATGAGTGTTAAAGTTTACACTATTCAGCTCAAGCTACAAAATGGATGGGGAGATGGCAGGGGGGAGGGTGGAGTTTTGGATGTGCCTTTGATACTGCTAAGAAAACATACTAAGTAGCGAGATGACATATGATTTCAAGGTCAGGGAAAAATCTGAGTTGGAGATGTGCATTTGGGAGTCATTGTCATGGGAGACTGAGGAGAGAGAAAAGTGGGGAAAGACAGAGGAGCAGAACCTATGCATAAAGGCTGACAAGAGGAGGATGGATTGGTCAAAAAGATTAAGATGCCTCCTTGGGCTATACAAAGGTCAAGGCAAGAGAATGGTGTGAAGCTAGATGTCTTTCACAGGTCAAGTTAGGTAATACTGGAGACACCTATTGTTTTCTTGGCCCAAGGTCAGCATTGCTGTGGAATGGTGGAGATGGGGTGGTAGGTAGGTAAGGAGTGAGTGGGGGTGAGAGAACAGAGCTAGCACTTTTGAGAAGCCTGGCTGAGACCAGGACCAGATATGAAGGCAGTAGCTGGAGGGAGATAGAGCTTGATGGAAGTGAGGAAGGGTTTGTATTTTATCTTCTAAGATGGGAAGACTTTTTTATTTTATTTATTTAATTTTAAGAGCTTGTTTTACATTCAATGTAATGCGTACATTTAATTTCATTCCCCATTCGCCATGTCCAACTCTAACCCAGGCTTCTCCCCTCCCTACCCTGTAACCCTCCCCCTGTGCCCCTCATAGTTAAGCACTCCTGTTTGTCCTGCATTTCCTCAGTTTGAATGTTGGTCCTCTGGTGTCCCATGGTCTATTGCTCTAAGGGATATATTACCATAGAGTATGTGGGTGCGTCATAAGATGGGAAGAACTTGAACTTGTGTCTTTGTATTTCTGAGAGACAGGCTTTAGGTGGCATCCCCCAAGCCTTCACAGCTTTATTATCAAAGTGTAGTCTCAGGATCAGCAGCCCTGGTATCACCTGGTAGCTTATTAGAAAAGCCGCATCCCTGACCCGAATCAGAATTTGTAGATTAACAGGATCCCTGCATGATTCAGGTGTACACATTAAAATTTCATAAGTGCTACTCAACTGTATACAAGGGGCTGAACTTCAGATCACTCGTGCTATTGATCTCAGCTGTGGGCCTGGCTGCCCCCCGAGTGGAGGTGTGGGTTGCCTATTCTCTCTCTATAGCCAGTGGCCTGATCAGGGAACTGTGCAAACAGAACATAGACAGATACAGAGCTGGACACTGGCACACCCACAAACACACATGCACACACCCTCATTCACGCAGAGGTCACACAAAACCAGCCCCAGGGTAAATAGACACCCAGACTCCCACACACTCTTGTATGTCCAGGATGCCCCTGCATGATCAGCACTATGGAAATTTCCAGATCCATGCAGTCCTGTTGTCATTGGAGAGACACAGTTGGATGCCCAGAAATCAGACTCCTGGGTAAGATAGAGGCTCATTTTGAGAAGTCATATAGCAGTGGGGTGATGCTGAGAAAAGGGAAAGCAAATAGAGGGGGTAGGGATGGATCTTGGGAGCCAGGGACAGGAACCCAAAGCCTTTTGAGAGTGGATCTGTGCATCTCTTCCCAATTTTGCATTCAGTGATATCACACTGTTAGCTTGAAATTGCCATGGTAGGAGTATTTACACCATGGAAATTGGCAAACACTACGGATCAGGCTGTTTTCCCTTCTGAAGTTTCGATTGAAAACATTTACCAGCATACCACTCACTGGATTGAGGCTACCAGGGAGGATCTGGCAGCCCTATTTGTACTTTGTTTAAATTCTCCAGCAAACATTTATTGAGAATTTCTTTGTGCCAGACTCTGTGCTAAGTGCTGGGGAAATACTTTGCAGGATGAATGAACAGGTTTTCCAGATCAAGGCTACTGTACCAGAGGAGATACTCTTGTATGTCCAGGATACAGTCTTGAAGCATTATAAAAATGACTTTGGAGTTGTCACTCTGAGCTGGATTCCATGTCCAAACCGTGTGCCATATCTGGGCATATGATATACTGAGTGCCCCTACAATGGGACCTCAGAGATGGCAAAGGCTTGTTATGGCACCTGGCTTGAGTGTATGATGTCATCTCTATGTGCCTCAGTGCCCCTTCCTATAAAATGGGTCAGTGGGTCTTATGAGGACCAACAAGCCCAACTAAAGAAGATGGCTGATAAAGACAGGAAGTTGTACAGATGTGAGTAGGTTCTTCCCTTTATGGTATGGGTCTTGTATCATCTCTTGTTGGAAGTTTTTAGTAACTTAGTGTTATCTTGAGTTGTTCAGGAAGGGAGATAAGAACTGAACCCATTTGTGTTAAAGAAGGATCTTGCTGATTCCTTGAGGGTGGAGGTAGAGGCGGGTAGCAATCACACAAACATGCATACACAGCTGCACGTCCTCGGGACGCCCCCTACACACTCACAGACATTCAAGGAGAATGCTGACGGGATTCAGGACAACATCAGCTCCCAAAAGTTAGGTTTGGACAGAGTCTAGGAATGGAAATGAGGGGAGGGGGCAGAGCCCCATCCTAGGGAATCACTTATTTCAGGACTAGTCATGGTTAAGAGTTTGAGAATTCAGTGGGAAAGTTTGCTTCATACACAGAAAGTAGGCCTCAGCCTGACCCATATCCTTCTCATAGACAGATCCTCTAATCCTGCCCCTGCACTGACCCTAACACTGCTCATGGGTTGGTCTCATACTGTTCATGGACTGGTCCTCAACCCTTGGTCTCATTGTTGTTGTTGTTATGTGCCGTCAAGTCAGCCCAACTCATAGCAACCCCTCCTTGTGTTGCCAAGGCAGTATCACTATGGAAGTAGATTGCCCAACCTTCCTTCCGAGGAGTGGCTGGTGGGTTTGAACTGCCAGCCTTCTGGTTAGCAGTCAAGTGCCTTAGACACTCTAATCTTCAGCTTCCCCTGATCTCTGGCCCTTTCATTCAATAGATCAATCATAGAGGACCAGGACAGAGTGTGGCTGAGTCAGGACTCACAAATGAAGACCCTCATCTCAGAGAGCCCCCTAGACTCACAAAGGCCTAGGACGTTTTGCCTGATGAAAAGTATCCTGTGAGAGTTTCTTTCTGGGGTGCGGGCATTGAAGCTGAGTACTTAGGCCCCCCGGAACATTGAGGGTAAGTGGTGTTTCTGGGCTTCAGATCTCTGCACATGCCCATGAGGACAGAGAGCCCAGCCAGAAATTTACAACTATCATCTCCCCCTTTGCAGGCTTCCTTTCTTGTGGGTTCCTGCCCATCCCATCTACTGGTCTCCGCTCAGCATCCTGCCAGCCCTTCAATGGAATAGGACTCCATCAGCAGGCAAAATGAGGCCACAGGCATTTCTTCCAGAGCCGCAGATTGGGCCAACTAAGGCTCAAGCAACAGATCAGTAATGGCACCAAGGGCTGCGCCACCTTCTCTCTGGAGAGGCATCCTCAAGGAGAGGGGACCAACAGGCAGGAGGCTGGAGTGGGGAGACTGCCTCTTCCTGTGCCAGGCTAGGGGGTGACAGAAATGGCCTCCTATGGCCCCTCCCTGTCCTCAACTTTCCTTTCCATACATCCTGTTCCACCCCCTTGGGTTCTCATCATGGGAGCGGCCAGTCCAGTTCATAAACAATCTTTGTCCTCCATGGGCAGTGCTGTGGAGTCCCTCCCACCCTTTGCCCACAGGACCCCGTTACCTCCCTCAGGTCCTGGCTGCTGTGCTGGGGGCTTGCTCTCCCAAGGAGTCCATATTTTAAAGCTCCCTCTCTCCCATTCTCTGTCACACACAAGCTTGCTTACATGGAGCAGCTCCACTGCCCCCAGGGGAGCAGAGACTCCACTCCACCTAGATCCCAAATTGGCCCCACAGAGAGAAACCAGAGGCCCAGGCAGGAGACCAGACCACCCCTGGAGACCCTGATCCCTCCTCTCTTGCACTTCCCAGACCACAGGCAGCCCCTGAATTCCCCCACCCTAATCCTCAGGTCACCACCTCAGGCCTAGGTACCCTTCCCTTCACAAACTGCCTCCGCAGAGCTGCCCTCAGCCCAGTCAGCTGTCCTGACAGCCCCAAAGGCACAGGAGTCTCTCTGGCCTCCAACGCTGTGCCGAACGTGTGTGGGGTTCCAAAGTCCGGATGGGAGCCACTGTCACCGCCCCTCACTGCTTTCCTGAGTCTGTAGCCCCGTTGGAGAGCGGGCCTTACATATCTGACCCCACCCGGCCCCTCGGAATCAGGAAAGCTTTGGTGAAGTTTTAACCGACAGCCCAAGAGGGCAACTCCCAGCCTCTCTCCTTCCAGGGAGCTCAGCTGGGTCGAGATCCTCCGGCCCAGAACTCACCTCCTCTATCCACAGCTCGCCTCTGTCCAGCTGCTTCGATCCTGGGCCGCAGCCCTAGACGTGCGCCCAGCCCAGCGGTCCCCCGGCTCCGCGCAGCCCCCGCCCCTTCCCCAGTCCGGATGGCCACGCCGGCTGCGCCGCGGGGTCGGCCCGCGCTCCCGGCCCAGATGTGCGAGGCTGGGGCGGGGCCTGCCTGCTCGGGCCTCGCTGAGGGGCCCAGCCCGCCTGTCCTGCGCCCCTCCCTGCGCCCCCCCCCCCCGCGCCTCCCGGCCTGCGGTGCCTCCCGTGTTCAGGGAGCAGCCCGGGATGGGGGTGGGGGAGCCAGGGTGAGGAGGGGAGGTGGAGGGAAGCAAGAGGAATTCCAGACCCCTGGGCGGCCTCCTACGGCCCAGCTGCGGAGGGGCTCCCCCGCCCCGCCCCAACAGGCCCACCTTGGGGCTCGGCCCAGGCCAGCCCATTTGTGAGGGCCTAGCCTGGAGAGACACAGCCTGCTGGCTTAGACCCCTCACAGTCCCAGGTCCAGATGCCTCCCCCTCTCAGCCCTCTGCCCCAGCAGTTTCCCTGGCGTGGTCTTCTGACAGAATTGGTGACATTTGGGCCAACGAGGGGAAGGATTCTCATAGGCTGGGGCCCCTCTCCTTGCAAGGGGATCTCTTGAACCCATCCTGCCTCTGTAGACGGAGTACCCACCCCCTTTCCTGTGGGGGCTTGAAGCCTCCTTGCAGGCCTAGTCTGGGCTTTTTAGGTATGCTGGAACGTGGCCTCCAATTAGGTTTGCCAGCTTGGAAATGAGGTACGCCCCCCCAACCCTCCCCAAATCCTCTAGGCCCCTCGTGGAGCTTCCTGGGGCATCTGACCTCTCCCTCGCCTTTCGCCTGTTCAGGCAGGGCCTAGTTCCATCTCCACAGAGTTCCAGCCCCTCCCTCTGCCCACTGTGCCCCCACAGAGACTCAGGCTGGTGGGGGAGGGGGGATAAAGACTGTTTCCCAGTCTGAATCTCTGTGTTGGGGAGGCTATCCTCCTGTCTAGCCCCTACCCCACCTCTACCAGATAAAGCCCCATGTTCCTTGAGCTTCACATTTGCCCTTAACATTTTTTTCAAGGAGCGATCTCCCTCCCTAAAATGCTTTCCCTCCATCTTTCTGCCAATCCCAAAGGCTCTCCAGCTAAAGTGTCACCTCCCTCATTGTTGAGGTCACTGTCCCAGAAGGCTCTGCAAAGAGATGGGGAAGGGGCTACTGCACCAGACAATTCTGGATGTAGGTGCCTGATCAGAAAGCCAGAAAGACATCCAAACAGCAGTCTCCATTAGGCTGGCTCCAAGTGTGTGTGTGTGTGTGTGTGTGTGAGTGTTTGCATCTGTTAGTGTGTCATCTCTGTGTGCGTATCTCTATGTGTATCTGTAAGCCTGCAAGTTTGTAAGGCTGTGTGTGTGTCTCTTGTAGGATCTGTATGTCTGTGTATGAACTACATATGTGTGTCACTGTGCCTTTGGGTGTCTGTGTAGATGTATGTCTGTATTTATTTCTCTGAGTGTGGACAGGAGTCTTTTGATAGGGGCCAGCAGGCCTCGATCTCATTCCAGAGGTTGAAAAAGCCAAGAACTGAAGTGTGCCTGTATGCAAATATATGGGGAGGTGTTATGGATTGAATAGTGACCTGCCAAAATATGCATTGAAATTCTAACCTCTATGCCTATAAATGTGACCTGTTAATGAAGTCCTGGTGGTGCAGTAGTTAAGTGCTCAGCTGCTAACTGAAAGGTCAGTGGTTTAAACCCACCAGCCACTCCCTGGGAAAAAGGTCTAGCATCTGCTTCTGTAAAGATTTACAGGCTTGGAAACTCTATGGGGAAGTTCTACTCACTCCTACAGGGTGTCTATGAGTTTGGAAATAGGATTTTCTTTGTTATGGTAATGAGGCCATATCAGAGTAGACCAAAAACCCAAACTCACTGCAATCGATTTGATTCTGACTCATAGCAACCCCCATTGAGTTTCCATGGCTGTAAATCTTTTGGAAGTAGGTCCCCCATCTTCCTTTCACAGAGCAGCTGGTGGGCTTGAACTGCTGACCTTCTGATTAGCAGCCAAACGCCTTATCCACTATGCCACCAAGCTTGTTTATCAGAATAGAGTGGGTCCTAAACCTCATCACTTCTGAGTTACAAAAAGAGCAGAATAGACACAGAGACATACACAGCAGGAAGAAGCCATAAGAAGACACACCTACAAGCCCAGGAACTCCAAGGATTACTAGCTACTGTTGTTGTTGTTGTTGTTATGTGCCGTCGAGTCGGCCCCGACTCATAGCGACCCCTCCTTGGGTTTCCGAGGCAGTATCACTACGGAAGTAGGATTGCCCAACCTTCCTTCCGAGGAGTGGCTGGTGGAACCTGAAAAAGGAGCCCTGGTGGCACAATGGTTAAGCACTTGGTTGGTAACTGAAAGGTCAGTGGTTCAAACCCACACAGCCACTTCAAGGGAGAACGACCTGTCTATCTATTCCCATAGAGATTACAATCTAGGAAACACTATGGGGCAGTTCCACTCTGTCATATAGGGTTGCTTGAGGAATTGACTGTACAGCACACAACAACAGAACTTGAAATAGATAAAGAAGGACCTCCCCCAGAGCCATACCCTGAATTTGAACTTCAAGATTCCTGAACTGTGAGAAAAGAAATTTCAGTTCTTTAAAGCCACCCACTTGTGTTTTTTAACCCTGGGTAAGCAAAACATCTGCCTCTTATTTCTCTCTTTATCCTTTCTTCCTCTGGTTTTCCTCCATTTCCATCCCTGCTCTGCAAATTGGCTCCTAAGGCCATGGTGGTGGGCTCTGAGCAGCATTCCTAGCCCATAGTGCCTTCCTGCTTGGCAGCCTCTTGCCTCCCCACCTCCCTTCAGGCACCATCAGTTTGACAAGGAGCCACAGACCCCACCCTTGGGCAGCTTCCAACATGACACAGCAAATCATCCCAGTGAATCTCTGGTCTGTGTTCTAGGCAGTTGGATTCAAGAAGGTTTGGGTCTATGTGGACACAGAGGAGGGTCCTGTGGAGCCCATGCCCTTACTGTCCTCTCTGTGCCCTTGTACTTTCCTCCTGTGCCTCTCCCAGCCATTGTGGATCCACCCTCTGACCTCACCAGCTTCCTGCTTCTCCAGGGTGTGGTAGAGGAAGCAGGAGGAAGGGTCAGCTTCAAGTGTGTTCTCTCTAGGAGCAGCCTGTCTCTGAGCCAGACTTCACTTCTCTGGGCCTTTGCTTGGGATCTTCCCCTTCCAATTCATCTCTATCATGCAACTGGAGGAGACTGTCAAAAGTGTAAATCTGGCCTGGTCACTTCATCACTCCTACGCTCTCTATGGCTCCCTATTACCTACAGGACAGGATCCAAGTGATTTAAAGCCTCAAATCCCCTTAGCTGACCTCTCACACTCCCTGGCCAGCCCTAACCGCCAAACCTGGAGGATCCTGCCCTGGGGACACCTGAGTCCTGTGCTTTGGGCCAGCCCCTGCCCCTGCTCATCAGCATCCTTCCCTCCAGGACAAACTGGTGACTTGTATGCTATTGTGAAGGCTGTGTCTGCCCAGAGAGCCTGGGCCCTGATCACCACCACTGGGTCTTTAGGAAGACTCTGTGTTTGGAACTCAGGAACAGAGCTTCCCTTTCCCAGTGCCCCCTGGTAGACCAGAGGTGTTTTTAGGGCAGAGGGTAAAGTTTTCTTTGTTGTTGTTGTTGTTAAGTGCCGTCGAGTTGGCCCCAACTCATAGCGACCCCTCCTTGGGTTTCTGAGGCAGTATCACTACGGAAGTAGGATTGCCCAACCTTCCTTCCGAGGAGTGGCTGGTGGATTTGAACCGCCAGCCTTCTGGTTAGCAGTCAAGTGCTTTAGCCACTATGCTACCAGAGCTCCTAAAGTTTTCTTTAGGACATGTTATCTCCCTACCTAGACCTGTGTGTGCCAGAGGGCTGAGGTGAGAACATCTCAAGTGTCTTCCCTCCCTTGGCCCAAGGCTTTGTCTGTTCCAGAACTTGAGGCAGACACAAACACACAAAAAACCCATGGCAAGGTCAGGTGCCTCCATGACCTGCCTAGGGAGAGAAGGGTTCCACCAGGAACCTATTGACTGGACCTCACAGTCCAGTGGTACTTTGCTGAGTACCTATTGGGCCACTTTGGTTACCCACACCAGACAGTGGGAGGGAAGGATTATTCATCCCCTCTCTGGAAATGAAAACTCTGAGGATTAGAGAGGACAGGGCACTGCCCAATTCAGGCCCAGAAGGCTGCCCCAGCACCTGGGCGCTTGCCAGTGCCGTATGTTAGGTTGTGATGGAGAGGATGGTATCTGAGCACCTTGAGGCAGTCCCTCTGGATGGCTGCCCAGCCTCATCTGTCCCTTCTTGGGGACTGGAGGTTGCTTGCTTCTGGACAGATGTCTTCAGGCTGTGGAGGGCTTATGTTTGGCCACCAGATTCCTGAGGTACAAGCTTCCTTCCAGGAATTACTCTGCCTGCCCCACCCAGCTGAACTTCCTCTTTGTGGCCTATGGCCTCGGCTGCCTCATTTTCCTCATTGGAAATGGGAATGTGGAGGTCCAGCCACACTCCGGCTGCCAGCAGGAACTCAGTGGCCAGGAGTTCAAGGCTCAGCCGTGGTGGCAGTCTGTCTCCATTGCTGCATGGGTAGCCAGCATCTCCTCCATCATAAAACAGATGTCCTGGGACCCCACCTTCCTGCTGAGCTTCCTCCAAGCCTACCTCAGAGGACACGCAAAGCACCAGGATGGGACTCATCTCCCAGAATTCTGTACCAACACCCTTTTCTCCTTGCAGCTCCTTGCCCCAGCGTGTGAGCTTCTCTCCAGCAGAGGCATCAGGAACCTGCTTGAAGGTGCTGGCTCCTGCTCTGAATTCTGATGGATGACTGAAAATAAAGCAGACAGAGGAGTGGGGAAGGGCATGCCAGGTGGAGGGAACAGTGCAGACAAAGGAGAGTAGAGTGAGCATGAGGCAGATGGAACTTGGAAGCCAGTTCTGGTGCTTCTAAATACAGAGCCAACCTTGTATCCCACCCCAGCTGTCATCCTGATCCTTTGCTCAGAACTCCTCTGCCCCATTTGCTCTGCTTGCTTGTTCTTGGCTTGGTCTTCTGGGCCTCTTCTATTTAAGGTCTTTGGTCTCTATTCCACTTCTCCAGGAGTTCAGTTTCATCATACAATTCTATTGCTACTCACCCCCTCACTTAGCTTGATTGAGAGTTCCCCTTGCCAGCCCCTGCTCCACAGAATTTCCCTTCTGCTAGACTGTGTGGGGTCCAGAAAAGGACCCACATTTGAAGGGAAAAGGAAATATGGGGGATGATAATACTTCCATTTCATCCATGTCAAGTTTGAGGTGACTGTGGGGGGCAATTCTGGTTGCTCCTTCCCGTATCTATTCTCCTTTCCTATTTAATAATGGAACCTTCTCTTTTTACCCATGCATATGGCTACTCCCAGAATAAAGAGTCTATTTCCCAGCCTTCCTTGCTACTACATGTGACTAAGTTCTGGCCAACGGGATGTAAGTAGAATTGTTTTGTGGCATCTTCCAGAAACCTTCCTTAAAACACTACTGGGGGGTGCCCTTTGTTCCTCATCTTTTCTGATGTCTGGAATGTTGCTGGGATGACTGGAGTTCTAACTACTATCTTGGACCAGAATGTTGTGAGACACATGCTAGAGATAGCAGAAGAGTGACCTTGAAGGAGACTGAGCACATGAACAAGAACAAGGTCCCCATCCAGCCCTGAGCTGTATGCTTGCTAACTTTTCAGTGCAAGAGATATAAAGTGTTTTCTTCGGGTTTCTGTTACTCACAGCAGAATGTAATCTTATCTGATTCAAACTCACAGGGCAATGTTGAGTAGGCAGTTAGGATATGGATCTGGAGTGCCAAGGAGAGTTTGGGGTTGTGGGTAGAAATCTGGCAGTGCTCCTCACGGAGTAGGTAATCAAAGCCATGGGAGTATATGAGGTCACCCAGGCACAGTATCATGTCAGAAGACAAGGGAAGATGCCCGGGAGCAGCCTTCTCCCCTCTGCCCACCCTTTCTTTGCCCAGTAAAGAGGATTCTGGTTTTGCTCACTCACTTTCAACTATCTCTTCCAGCACACGTACATCTGCATTATATGAAGAGCGTTCTGCCTCATAGAACAGTTCTTGGCGTTTATGATGCAGAATCAGAATTTAGGTGGATGGGAACGAGAGCAAAAGTTGTATAGACTAGACTTTGGGACTTTTAAAGGCGTTTTTAAAGAGAAAATTGTAAGAGCAACTATATAGTAGTGGCCAAGTGGCTTGGCATCAATATCTCCCTATCTCTGCTTCTCTCACTTGCTTGTTTAATCTCTTTCATATCTGAAAAGAGATTGGCTCAAAACACATTGTACACTAATCTTGCCTCATTCACATAAGAAGACAACCCATTCTCAAGTGAGATAATAAGCACAGGCATAGAGGGTAGGATTTACAACACATGTTTTTTGGGGACACAATTCAATCCGTGACATTCTATGCTTTGCCACCCCAAATTCATGTCCTTGCCACATACAAAACACATTTGCCACACCACATCATCCCAAACATCTTAAATCAACTCCCAAGTTCCAAATCTCCTCTTTTGAATCATCTAAATCAAATATGAATGAAACCTTAGTTATATTCCATCCTGGGACAAAATTCCTTTTCATCTGTGAACCTGTAGAATACAGCCTACAAGTCGTCTGTTTCCAAAGTACAATGGTGGAACAGGCACAAAGTAGACATTGCCATTACAAATGGGAGAAATTGGAGGGAAAGAAGGGATAACGGGAACCCAGCAAATCCAAAACCCAGAAGAACAAATTACAATGCCACTTAAGGCTTGAAAATAATCCTTTAAAATAACCATTCTCTGAGACCATCTGGGCAATGCCCTTGCCCTCTAGGTATTGGCCACATCCTGTGAATTCTGGGTGGAGACCCTTGGCCCTGGGCTTCAGACTTGTCTTCTAAGCTCATTGGGAAGGCAATTCTCCATTGCCTTTGGGTAGCCTCTGTCATGAGAATTTCCCAGGGAGGTTAAAACCTCCTCCTGAGTGGGTGGGCACTCTGGTGGCATAGTGTGTAAGGCATTTGACTGCTAACCAGAAGGCTGGTGGTTCAAACCCACCAGCCACTCCTCAGAAGGAAGATTGTTGTTGTTGTTGTTGTTTGCCATCGAGTCGGCCCCGACTCATAGCGACCCCTCCTTGGGTTTCCGAGGCAGTATCACTACGGAAGTAGGATTGCCCAACCTTCCTTCCGAGGAGTGGCTGGTGGGTTTGAACCGCCAGCCTTCGGGTGAGCAGTCAAGTGCCTTAGGCACTATGCTACCCGAGCTCCTAGAAGGAAGATTAGGCAATCTATTTTTGTAGAGATACTGCCTCAGAAAGCCAAGGAGGGGTCACTATGAGTTACAATCAACTTGACAGCAGTGAGTTTGGTTTTTTGGTTCCTGAGCAGGTAGGGAGAGGTGGAAAAACTTCCTCATAGGTGTAGGCAGTGACATGAGTGTTTATGCAGAATAGGGACAAAGAGAAACAACAGAGAAATGATTTAAAAGATAAAAGAAAGCAGTCTTACAAACTGTTTTGGTTACCTCTGTGTTGCTCTAACAGAAAATACCACAAGTGGGATGCTTGAACAAACAGGAGTTTATTCTCTTACAGTTTTGGAGGCTGGAAGTCTAAGTTCAAAGTGCTAGGCTATAGGGGCTGGGTGAAAGCTGTTCAACCTTGGGCTTCAGCTCTACCTTCTGCTCCCAGCCCACTGAAGCTTGAGGCTTTTCTTCATTCAGGCAGCTGCTGACTGCTGAGGCTGACAAACCCAAGGTCAACAAGTAAAAAGGCACAGCCTGATATTACCAAACAATATGACAGGCCACTAATTCAAGCCCAGAAAAAGTCCCAAGATTGACAGGGCATGGCAGGCTGCTGAACAATGACTTGGTTATATGCAGGGTTCAAGCATGCCAAAAAACTAGACACCTCCCTCAAATCTGCTTCTTATATAGTGGAAGCAGACCACATCCCTAAAGAAGCTACTCAGCTGCTTCAGTAGATCTCACCATGGAAATGATTGCTATTTTCACCACGGGGAATAACTATATTCAGCTGCCCCACCATTCAACCAGGCCCAGCCAAGTTGACACACAAGCTTAACTAACCATATAAATGTTGCTAGCAAATTCACTGTCCAGAGGCAGTGGGCTGGGATAGATCAAAGATGACCGCTAAACCCTCCAATTTTTGTGGGGATATTTATGTGAGTTGAGGAATTAGGAACAAGGGTTATGTGACTGGGAGTGGAAGGCTACGTGACTGGCTTCAGACTGCCGGTTAGCAAGCCTTATTGCCTAAAGCTATTCGAAGGACAAGTTAATACCTTACAGGGAAGGTGGCTAAAACCTGATGGGGAGAGCACAGGTATACGTGACAGAGAGAGAGACAAAAAATGGCTTATAGTTCTTATGAGCATGGCTAAACAAAATTGAATCTGAAAGCCATTTTGGGGGTTTGCAGTTACTGACCATACATTCCACCCCCAAAGCCCCAAAATGGTCCTGACAATCTATGTGCCCCCTCTTCCACTATGTCCCTCAGAGCTGGGTATTGGAGTATTGCAATCATATTCCACAAATACAATATAAACTGCAACATCCAAACAGCATATCTTAAAGAAAACAAAAATCCTCATGACTTGACCAATAAACAGCATCACAATAAAAGGAGAAAAGATTGAAGTTGTCAAGGACTTCATATTATTTGGTTCCACAATTAACACCAATGGAAACAGCAGTCAAGACATCAGATGGAGCATTGCATTGGGCAAATCTGCTACAAAAGACCTCTTTCAAGTGCTGAAGAGAAAAAATGTCTCCTTGAAGACTAAGACGCACCTACCCCAAGCCATGGTATTTTCAATTACCTCTTATGCATGTGAGAGCTGGACAATGAATAAGGAAGACAGAAGAAGAGTTGATGCTTTTGAGTGGTGATGTTGGTGAAGAATGCTGAGATTACCATGAACTGCTAGAAGAACTAATAAATCTATCCTGGAAGAAGTGCAGCCAGAATGCTCCTTGGAAGTGAGAATGGCCAAACTTCATCTCACCTACTTTGGCCATGTTGTCAAAGGAACCACTCCCTGGAGAAGGATATCATGCTTGGTAAAGTGGAGGGTCAATGAAAAAAGGGAAGTCCCTCAACAAGATGGATTGACCCAGTGGCTACAATGATGGGCTCAGATATAGCAAGGATCGTGAGGATGGCATAGGACTGGGCAGTGTTTCATTCTGCCCTAGTGTACACAAGGTCGCTATGAGTTGGAGACAACCCAATGGCACCTAACAACAACAACAACTAACTAATGAAAAGATATCACTATAGGTAAAACTTCTGGAGGGCAAAGAGACACTACAAACTATATTAAAAAGGAGGAAGAATTGCTTAGGAGTGGAGATGTCTTTCCAGTCATTTAGACAGCTCCACAGAGTTTCATTCGCAGGCAGCAATTTCCTTGGCAATCCAGTGCTAGATGAGATGGGCAGTTCCCCACACACCCAGGAGTTGGATCCATTTCACAGTTCAGCCACTGTAAGAACCCAGCTGGTGAACGCATTGCCAGAGACCTGTAAGGGTGATAAGATAAAGTCTTTAAAAGAACAATCAAAGGTAAATCTTGATGGTGTAGCAGAATGCAGGCAGTACTAGGAGTAGAGGTTAATATAACCCCTGGGCAAGATTTTTGCACTGGCTTACAATACCACACCTTCTCCCCTATTGGTCCTTCGGTTTTGGGGAGACCAGTATAGTCTAAAGGAGGTACTGTGAATGCCCATATGCTCATGAAATAAGTCCCCCTTTTCAATAATGGGTCTACATTAGCAACAGTAAGGACACTGGGGGGTTTTGGGTGTAGCCAGGGAGTTATAAGCAATGGGGCATGTAGCCCAGCACCTCAAGGGGAAGAAATCCCAAACCACCAAGGGCTTACCTGCCGGCTCCAAGGAAGTTTAATCACATGGTCCCCTGTGCTTAGATTCTGTGGCAAAGGCAAAGGGATATTCTCATGACCTACTGCAGGAAGGAGGGCACTGTCTTCAGTGGCTTTTAGCTGGATCTGCATAGTTTGCTGAGACTCTTGGGTTAACAAAGGTAGGCACTGGGGCGTTCCTGTTGCCAGTATTCATTGATTTGCCTCATTGTTGTCAGGAGTGAGTCTTGTTCCTTAGTTCTTGCTTCAGGAGGCCATTCATTCTTTCAATGAGACTGGCCCTGGTGGAATTGTAGGGCAGGAGAAAGTGCCAGATAGTATCGTGTGCATCTGCCTATTCCTGCACTTCGTGTCCAGTGAAATGTCGGCCTTCATTGCTGTTGATGTCTGCTGGCATGCCATAGCAGGCACAGAGCCAGGTGAGTCCCTGATTCATAGAATACTGCGGGGCCCATTTGCACAGGTCTGCTTGTACAAGGCTGCTTGTAGTAAGTTGGTTACAGTATTGGTGCAGGTTAGAGTAAAACAGCAGTTTTGCCAGGTGGGGGCCAGGTAATTGATTTACCACATTTGTGCTGGGGCTTACATACAGGGACTGTGGTCTCTCTCCCGAGGCACTGGCTTTTTCCTTTCTAGTGAACAGTGGTGACATTGATCACGAGCTTATTTCATTTGGGCCATACCAAAAACCAAAACCAAATTCACTGCTGTCGAGTCTCATCCGACTCACAGCAACCCTTCCTTGGGTTTTGGAGTGGTATCACTACGGAAGTAGATTGCCCAGTCATCCCTTTCACAATGACCTGTAAAGTTCTCTGTCCTTTATGGCTGGTTTGTCTGTGTAGCCATCGTGCTATTTCAGCATCTGGTAAGCAGTTTGTTAGGGCACGTAGTCAGACAAGTTCAGGCGAGTTTGTCAGCTTGAGCTTTGTCGGGGGGAGTGAACATGCTTTGGGCTGATATGTGATAGATGGTAATGTCTGCTTTTAAAGTCCAGGCCCCAATGTCTTCCCACACCTGCTTTCCCAAAGGGTCTGCCCTACCATGCACCAGTCTTTCCCATGCCAGATTGGCAACCACAGAGTGAGGCCTTTAAATACTGCACAGCTATCAGTGCACAAATTATAGGATCTTTTTTTTGTACATAAACACCTCCAGGCTGTTCTTAATTCTGCCCACTGGCTGCTTTGGCCCTCCCTTGATCTATCCCAATTGTTTTGGTGCTAGGCTGGATGGCTGTTGCAGTCCAATGGGTTGGGTTGCCCCGAGCTGAGCCATCTATGTACCAGGCATTATTTGGTATGGGCTCAGTTTCTTCCTTGATATGGCTTTTCAGCTAGGGAGGGCATTCAGCTATTTGGGCCGTAATTTCACTTACATAGGTTACTGGTGCCAGGATCTGATGGAGCTCCACACTCAGTGGGCTGGCCAATAGGGTCCTCCGCTGCTGGAGGTAGGCATGCCATTTTGCAAGCTTTCCTGCTTGGGCCACCCCCAACTTTGGCTTGTTAAATTCTTTACCCATCCTGCAATGTGATAATCAGTTTTTATCATCACAGGAACCCCTTTAGTAATGTCTTCAATGTGTTGTATACTCCAATAGACTGCATATAACTGTTGTTCCAATGGGCTATATCTGTTTGGTTCCTTCCCATAATTGGGACCCAAACCCTAGTGGAACCTGCTTTCCCTGTTGCCTTTGCCACAGTCCCCAGCCAAATCCCTCACGGTAACTGTTGCTGTTGTTATTGTTATGTGCTGTCGAGTAAGCCTCCACTCATAGCGACCCCTCTTTGGGTTTCTGAGGCGGTATCACTACAGAAGTAGATTGCCCAACCTTCCTTCTGAGGAGTGGCTGGTGGGTTTGAACCACCAGCCTTCTGGTTAGCAGTCAAGTGCTTTAGGCACTATGCCACCAGAGTAGTGCAGTAGCCACGTCTAGCACAAAATGATAAGTACTTAGATGTTCGCTAATGATATTTAGCAATTGGGCTATATTGGAGATGGCAGCAGGCAGAGCAGGGGTGACTTTGTTAAGCTCCCAATAGTCCACCGTTATTTGCTGACTGCCGTTTGGTTTCCACACTGGCCATAAAGGGCAGTTGAAAAGGCTGGGAGCACACCAGCTGACGTTGACTCTTGCTAGCTTTGCAATGGTAGTGGTTATTTCTTCATGTCCCCGGGGCAGCCGGCACTGTTTAACATTTACAATTCTGGTGGGGGAAGGGAGATACATGGGGCTCCACTTTGTACATCCCCACACAATTGACTTCATTGTTCTTACTCTCAAATGGAATCCCCCTGCACTTGTTGATAGGTTAATTCCTGTTGTTGTTGTTGTTGTTATGTGTCATCCAGTCGGACCCGACTCATAGTTACCCCTCCTTGGGTTTCTGAGGCGGTATCACTACAGAATTAGATTGCCCAACCTTCCTTCTGAGGAATGGCACTGGTGGGTTTGAACCGCTAGCCTTTGGGTAAGCAGTCAAGTGCCTTAGGCACTATGCTACCAGAGCTCCCTTGTTGTTGTAATGTGCCATTGAGTCGGACCCGACTCATAGCAACCCCTCCTTGGGTTTCCGAGGCAGTATCACTACGGAAGTAGATTGCCCAACCTTCCTTCTGAGGAGTGGCTGGTGGGTTTGAACCGCCAGCCTTCTGGTTAACAGTCAAGTGCCTTAAGCACTATGCTACCAGAGCTCCCACCAGAGCTCCCTAGAGAATGTCAATTCCTAAGATATGATCAGGCAGAGGAGAAATAAACACGTGATATTCAGAGGGAGAGAGATACTGAATGGTGAGAGTGAGTACTACACACCCAGATGGTACTCCCCCCATAGCCGTCATTGGCACTTAATGGGCCTTCAAATTTATTTATATTCTCATGAATAAGGGTGCACTCTGCACATGTGTCTACCAAAGCTATGGCTCTTTGTTCATTGTTTGGGGACCAGTGGATAACTATTTTGACATGGGGCCTCTGATCCCCCATAATCCTCCGTACCTTCCTTCCGTGGGGGATCTTGGCCCGCCTCCCAGCCCAAGGGAACAGGCGCTTCCCATATCGGGGGAGCAGCAGGCTGAGCAGATTCCCTTTGTTCCTCCCTTAGGGGAAGGAACTGCTGGTCTGGCCATGAACAATGCCATAAGCTTAGGAGAACAGTGTTAGGCTGTTTATCTACTTTTTCCTTAGTAGTCCTGTCAGCAATAAGGTTGGTCTAAAGCTACGTTAGGGGTCACTCTGGTAGCATAGTGCCTAAGGCACTTGACTGCTAACCAGAAGGCTGGCAGTTCAAACCCACCAGCCACTCCTTGGAAGGAAGATGGAGCAATCTACTTCCGTAGTGATACTGCCTTGGAAACCCAAGGAGGGGTCGCTATGAGTTAGGTCTTACTCGATGGCACATAACAACAACAACAAAGCTACTTTTGGGTAACTCATGGGGGGCCCTTTCCTTTTGGTAAAATTTCCCAGCTCTTTCTCTACCCTGCAGGCCTTTTCAGTAGCTCTTACACTGTTCTGCCTTAGCCTGTTAATTTTCTCCATGCAAGCAGTGGCTTGCACAGCTTGGAAGATGGGACATCTGACCACTGATTGAAGGGTGGGCAAAAGAGGGCCATAGTACTGGCTGGGGGAAAACTGCAAGAGGGCATTGCTCATGCCATCTGTAAGTATTTCATTACCAGGACCCAGAAATTCAGGCATATTTATAGTACAAAAAACAAAACAAACTCACTGCCATCGAGTTGATTCTGACTCACAGTGACCCCTACTTAGGTTTCTGAAGCAGTATCTCTATGGAAGTAGATTGTCCAGTCTTCTTTCTGAGGAGTGGCTGGTGGGTTTGAACCACTAGCCTTCTGATTAGCAGTCAAATGCTTTAGGCACTACAACACCAGAGATCCTACAAATATAGCATGTTTCACCCCTACTTCCTGAATAAGCCCCTTCAACTCTTCAAGAGTGTTCCATCTAGGAGGGGTGTAGGGAATATTTCCCTCTGTGGGTCATGCTGCTCAGCAGGCTAGAATGATCCAGTTCATGAGTGGGGCATTCCCCCTTCCATTCTGAAACATACATAGCCTTCACCTTAAAGCAGAATGGGAAGTGAATGAGGCTGTTTTAGATAATTCCTGTCTTGACAAGACCACAGCATCTACCCCTGTGTTCCACAGCCTTAATACCCAGGCAGGTATAGATTCTCTTCCTTTCTGTCTGCATTGGACAGCTGTATCAAGGAGTTCCTTGGTGGTGTAGTCTCTTACTGTGAAGTGTTCTCCTTCCTGGGGGGGGGAGGGGTCCAGCACCGCCTGGGGTACAGTGCCAATTGGTCTTTACCTTGGTAGTGATTAACGGCCAGGCTTGCAGGTGATAAGTTATGCTAATGCTGTCATCCCAGGCCTCACCTTCTTCCTCTGAGACTGAGGACTCCAGAGGACTCCATTTCTTAGGGGCCCAATCGGCTCTGCCCTAGTTTTAACTGCTCGAATTTGTTGGTGTGGTAGGCAGTGCACGGCCAATTTTGCTACTTAACACACTTTTGTCAGATGCTGTAGCTTGGTAGTAATAGTTTTTTTTTTTTTTTGCATCTGTTTGAGCCACCTCACGTCTCTCTCCAACCTTAGCTCTTTGTTAACTGTCTGTATTTTACCCCTTAATTTCTGATACTCACCACTGCCAGCTCGACATCTGTGGCAGCATGGACTGCATGTAGCAGAGGCCAGGTTGCCGCCGCAACCAGTGCTCAGTAGTCTCTTTTCACTTACTCTACTCTGACACCTTGCAATACATCTAAAAGTCCCTGCAGCATTTTCAGGGCATCCCCATACTCACGTGCTAATCCCCAGTCATCTAATAGCCTGGCAAGGGGTCCAAACATGCTTACATGTTTGGGATTTCCCCAGCTGCTCTGCTCATATCTACTGCTACCCTATGGGTAAGCTTTCTGGCCTCTCCTGGCGCAGCTTGCCAGTTGTGGGAATTTCCCATGGAGGTTAAAACTTTCTCCTGAGTGGATAGGGAGAGGTGGAAAAACTTCCCCAGAGGTGTAGGCAGTGACATGAATGTTTATTCAGAATAGGAACAAAAAGAATCAGGAGAGAATGGATTTAAAAAATAAAAGAAAGCAGGCTTACAAACATTGCTAGCAAATCCAGTGTTCAGTGGCGGTGGGCTGTTACATTGTGTGGAATTGTAGTCAAAGTCATGAAACAAAATGTGTATGAAATAGCTGTATGAAAAATGAATTTGCTCTATAAACTTTTATCCAAATCACAATAAAGATTAAAAAATAAATAAATGAAAGAGATTAAGTCTGTAACTGATGTGTCTAACTACCACAGCAAGAAACCCATCAGCTTAGACTGAAGGGGACAGAGAAAGAATGAAAGAAAAGAAAGCTGTCTGCCTCTTGGAATTGTATAGGCAGGAGACAGGCCAATGGAGCGATACCTGTTTTCCTCCAAGAAAAGAAAATGACCATCCCTGGAGTAGCTCAGAGATCAGTAGAACTGTTGGAAGGAAACCCTATAGGGCAGTTTTACTCTGTTGTATAGGGTTGTCATGAGTCAGAATCACCTCAAAGGCAATGAGTTTAGTTTGGTTGGAAGGAGCATGGGAAGCAGGGTCTTTTTGGTTTCAAAGGGTGGGCCCATGGAATCTTGGATCTCTTGGACTGCTAAACCCTCCTATTTTTGTGGGATATTTATACCTGAATTTGAGGACTTGGGAACAGGGGTTACGTGACTGGGACTGGAAGGCTATGTGACTGGTTTCAGACCTGGTGGTTCCTGGGCCTCTCGGAAGAGGGTGCCAGGCAGTGCCCTATGAGACCACCTGTGTATGCTTTGATAAGACACTGCCAGTAAGCAAGCTTTATTGCCTAAAACTATTCTAAGGATAAGTTAATGCCTTACAGGGAAGGTGGTTAATACTTGACAGGGGAGAGCAGAGGTATACGTGACAGGGAGGGAGAAGGAAAATGGCTTGTAGTTCTTATGAGCATTGCCAAACAAAATTGAATCTGAGAGCCATTTTGGAGGGTTGCAGTTACTGACTACACCCCATTCTGCTAGTCCATCTGCGTGGCAACTCCACCCCCTGGATCCTAGTAGGTCCTGTTCTTTTGCTCCTTGGGCATGACAGACCTGACCTCTCAGCTTTGGTTAGCAGCTTGTCCTACTAACACACTTTAATGACAGATCCTCACTCCAGAACTGAGTTGGTGAAGATTTGACTCTTTGAAACCTAGAAGGCTGTGACCTCATCCTCTGAGATCCAAGAGACTGTGGGCCCCACTTTGAAACCAAGAAGACCCTGCTTCCCGTGATCCATCCAACCAAACCAAACTCATTGCTTTCTAAGTGATTCTGACTCATAGCAACCCAAAGGACAGAGTAAAACTGCCCTATAGGGTTTCCTTTCAACAGTTCTGCTGATCTCTGAGCTACTCCAGGGATGGTCATTTTATTTTCTTGGAAGAAAACAGATATCACTCCATTGGCCTGTCTCCTGCCTGTAGAATTCCAAGAGGCAGAGACAGTTTTCTTTTCTTTCACTCTTTCTCTGTCCCCTTCAGTCTAAGCTGATGGGTTTCTTGCTGTGGTAGTTAGTTAGATACATCAGTTACAGACTTAATCTCTTTCATTTATTTATTTTTTAATTTTTATTGTGATTTGGGTGAAAGTTTACAGAACAAATTCATTTTCCATACAGCAGTTCATACACATTTTGTTTCATGACATTGACTGCAATTCCCTACAATGTTAACAGCTCTATTCTCACTTCCTTCCTGTAGTGACCTCTTCCCTGTGTCCTTTCTTATGCATTCCTGCCCCCTGAGCTATCTCCCTGTACAAATACTGCCCTTCTGGTCTCCCATGATTGATCGTTCTAAGGAGTGTATCTACTTGGTGTAAGTGTTCACCTTATATGCCTGTCTATTGTTTGGCTGGGATCTCTGGTAGCATATGCCTAAGGAACTTGACTGCTTACCAGAAGGCTGACGGTTCAAACCCACCAGCCACTCCTTGGAAGGCAGGTTGGGCAATCTACTTCTGTAGTGACATGGCCTCAGAAACCCAAGGAGGGATTGCTATGAATCAGGTCTGACTTGATGGCATATAACAGCAACAACATTGTTTGACTGAAAGCCACAGGAGTGAGTTCAATTACAGGCCTGAAGGCTAACTAGGGGCCATTTTCTTGGGGGTTTCATCAGGCTCTATGAGAAGAGTAGCCTGGTCTTTTTATGATTTTGAGTTTTGTTGTACATTGTTCTCCCATTCTATCCGATCTCCTGTACTGATCCATTTCCCAGTGGTTGACAGTGATAGCCAAACACCATCTAGTTCTTCTGGTCTCATGGTCATGTAGGCTGAGATCTGCATGGTCCACTAGTCCCTTGGACTGAGTACTTCCATGCATCTTTGGTTTTCTTCATTCTACTTTGCTCTAGAGGAGGAGAGACCAATTGTTGCACCTAGATGGCCACTTGCAAACTTTTAAGACCTCAGTTGCTACTCACCAGAGTAGGATGTAGAACAGTGGTTTTGTGTATGATATACTAATTGAGCTTGATGTCCCCTGTGACAATGGTCCCGAGCCTACAAGTCCAACAACTCACTCTATCAGGGTGGTTGACTATGGCTAAGAAGTGGTCATAACCTTGCTCACTGTTAGTTCTAGTTATATGGACATTCTTACAACACATACAAATACATAGGTACAAATATCATCTTCCAACCTTATATATGTTCATGGGTATATTCCCTTTTGCCTAGACATATCTGATCATTTAGCCTGTCTATCCATCTATGTACCCATATAGGTTAATCTCTTTTACAAAAGATTGTGTATTCACATCCTTGGTGAAAATTCTAAGACATATGTCCTTAGTTACAACAGAATTCTCTAAATCTTTAAGATTTGTTTCCATTTTGAATAGTTCATTTTTAAGTCCATCTCTTTCCTCTGGCATTTCATTATAAGTAGCAAGGAGAAAAGACGTGGGACCTTTAAGATCTGGCTTAGAAATCTCAGTAGTAAAATATAAAAATTCATCAGTTACAAGTTCTGCCTTCCACCAAACATTTGAAAATAATACTGAAAACTTCTTTACATGAAATATATTGCCCTTCCTCCATTGTTCACTCACATGTTCATAATTTTCTTTTAAAGCTTCCCCAGATGCACATTTAACATCTACATTTGTAGTAACATTCTGTTGCTGTTGTTGTGGGGTGCCGTTGAGTCGGCTCTGAGTTATAGCGACCCTATGTACAACAGAACGAAACACTGCTGGTCATGCACCATCCTCACAATCCTTGCTTTACTTGAGCCCATTGTTGCAGCTACTGTGTCAATCCGTCCTGTTGAGGGTCTTCCCCTTTTTCACTGGTGCCATATATATCTCCAAGATAATAGGGACTTTTTCTTCAACTCCTCATTTGCTTCTGAGCCCTCACTAGAACTGTCTTAACATTCATAATTCTACCAATTGTCTCTTCAAGGCAATCTAGGCTTTTATTATTAGGCACCTTAAAACTCTTTCAGCCTCTACCCATTACTCAATTCCACAACTTCTTCCACATTTTGGACTTCCTTTAGAGTAGCACCCGCTTTTCTGGTACCAAATCTCTGCTTCTCTTGATTGCTTGTTTAATCTCTTTTATATCTCAAAAGAGACTGACTCAAGATAGGCTGTACACTAATTCTGCCTCATACACATAACAAAGACAACCTATTCTTGAATGGGATTATAACCACCAGCATGTTGTTAGGTGCCATTGAGTGGATTCTGACTCATAGCAACCCTATGTACAACGAACAAAACACACTGGGTTCTGTACCATCCTTACAATCATTGTTGTGTTTGATCCCATTGATGCAGTCACTGTGTCAATCCATCTTGCTGAAGATCTATGTCCTTTTTGCTGACCCTCTACTTAATCAGGGAGCTCTGGTAGCATAGTGCCTAAGGCACTTGACTGCTAATCAGAAGGCTGGTGGTTCAAACCCACCAACCACTCCTCGGAAGGAAGATGGGGCAATCTACTTCCGTAGTGATACTGCCTTGGAAACCCAAGGAGGGGTTGCTATGAGTTGGGTTCAACTTG
>NW_006921607.1:954873-959273 GCF_000298275.1 Orycteropus afer afer
ACTAACAACATGTTTGGAGGACACAGTTCAGTCCATAATGGGATTTATAAAGTGTTGCTGTAATATGAGTATCCCTTTCATGGTATTAAAAAAAAAAAAAAAACTTGAAATGTATCGAAATTGCCTTTGCTAGGCTGGACCTTGATTGTCACATCATTCTGAGACTAGGCCATTTGGATGATGGCATTCTAAGTGTTTGACAAAAAACAAAAACTAATTAGTACATTTTAAGTAATGGGAGAGTTTACGTTGAGAACTCAAGGGCTTGTGTGTCATAGAGTCTAGGGGAAGGGGGTACATCTGGGCTTTGGAAGGTCCTGGAACTAGGAGCTGGAAATATGCCAGTTCCAGGAACTTTTACTCTGGTCTCTTTCTCTTCCTCTAAAGCTGAGTGAGGTCCTTGGGTATCACAAATGGCTTGCACTCAGCTACTAATGAAAAGGCTGGTGGTTCAAATCCAGCCAGTAGGACCATGGAAGAAAGAGCTGGTGATCTCTTTCTGTAAGATTACAACCACTGAAAACCATATGAGTGCATTTTACTCTGAAACATGTGAGGTCTCCATGAATTGGAATCACTCAGCAGCAGTGGGTTAGAGCTGCGTGGACTCTCCTCTCTGCTGCTCGCTGTGTGTCTGCTGAGTTAATCTGCTCTTGCTGCAGACTGCCTTTTTTGAAAAAATTAATAGGCTTTATTTTTTAGAACAGTTGTAGACTTACAGAAAAATTGCCCAGATAGTACAGAGAGTTCCCATCTATCCTCCTCCCCTGTACAGTTTCCCCATTTTTAACATCTTGATTACTATGGTATACTTGTTAAAATTAATGAACCAATATTGATACATTACTAAAGTCTACTGTTTACATTAAGATTCACTCTGGGTGTTACACAGTTCTACAGTTTTGACAAATCCATGTGTCATGTATCCACTACCCTAAAAATCTCCCATGCTTCACCTATTAACCTTCCTTCTCCCTTCCTATTCCCAGACCCCTGGCAACAACCACTGATCTTTTTCCTGCCTCTATAGTTGTACCTTTCCCATAATTTAAATGGTTGCAATCACATGTTTTTTTTTTTTTTTTTCACTAGCAATATGCATTTAAGGTTCTTCCAGGTCTATGGCTTGATAGCTCACTTCTTTGTGTGTGTGTGTGACTTATGCAATTGGAGTACTGGATTAGGTGATAGCAATGGTAGTTAATGTCTATTGAGCTGTTATGTATTTTAAGCAACTATTAACACTAAAAAACTGCTAACAACAACTGTTATGAGATAGGTACTATTATTTTCTGCATTTCAGAGATGCATAAACTAGTGCACAAAAAGATTAAGTGTTTTTCCCAAGGTCACACAGTGGTAGGGTTGGGATATGAACCCAGACAGTCTGGTTCCAGTCTGTTTAAACACTATACCATGTTTTAGTTGTTGTTAGGTGCTGTTGAGTTAGCTCCGACTCACAGTGACCCTATGTACAACAGAATGAAACACGGCCTGGGCCTGTGCCGTCCTCACAATCCTTTCTATGGTTGAGCCCATCATTGCAGTCACTATGTCAATCCATCTTGTAGAGAGTCTTCACCTTCTTCACTTTATTTTTTCAATTTTTATTGTGATTTGGGTGAAAGTTTACAGAACAAA
Source organism: Orycteropus afer afer (assembly GCF_000298275.1). Lineage (NCBI taxonomy): Eukaryota > Metazoa > Chordata > Mammalia > Tubulidentata > Orycteropodidae > Orycteropus > Orycteropus afer. Next base: position 956,515 of record NW_006921607.1, read on the forward strand.
TTCATTTTCCAAACAGCAGTTCATATACATTTTGTTTCATAACATTGACTGCGATTTCCCACAATGTACCAGCTCTCTTCCCACTTCCTCCCTGTAGTTACCCCTTCCCTGTGTCCTTCTTTCCTATGCATTCTTGCCCTGCCCCCAAGCTGTCTTTAAGGAGTGTATCTACCTGATGTAAATGTTCACCCTATATGCCTATCTACTGTTTGGCTGGAAGCCACAGGAGTGAGTTCAGTTCCAGACCTGAAGGATGAGCAGGGGCCATAGTCTCAGGGGTCGCATCAGGCTCTATCAGACCAGCAAACCTGGTATTTTTTTTTTTTTTTAATGATTTCTAGTTTTGTTCCACATTATTCTTCCACTTTATGCCAGATCTCCTGCACTGATGCCTTTCTGAGTGGTTGACAGTGGTAGCCAGACATCCTCTAGTTCTTCTGGTCTCATGGTCATATAGGCTGTTGATAGCTCACTTCTTTTTTATTGATGAATAATACTCCATAGTATGGATGTACCACTTTTTATCTATTCACCTATTGGAGGACATCTTGGATGCTTCCAGTTTTTGACAATTATAAATAAAGCTGCTATAAATATTCATGTACAGAATAATCTATCAACTCAATTGGATAAATATTTAGGAATGAGATTGCTGTATCATATGGTAGGACTATGTTTAGCTTTGTCAGAAACTTCCAAATTGTCTTCCAGAGGGACTATACCATTTTGCATTCCCATAAGCAATGAATGAGCATTTCTGTTGCTCCACATTTTTGTCAGCATTTGGAATCACCAGATTTTTGGATTTTAGCCATTCTAATATGTATGTAGCAATATTTCATTGCTCTTTTAATTGGTGATTTGCTAATGACATACGAATCCAAGCATATTTTCATATGCTTGAATGCTATGTCTATCTTCTTTTCCTAAATTTTATTCATTTGGTTGTTGTTGAGAATGCGCACAGCAAAAACATACACAAATTCAACAGTTTCTGTAGCATTTAGCGACCTTGATTATATTCTTCAAGCTGTGCAGCCATTCTCATCCTCCTTTTATGAGTTGTTCCTCCCTAATTAACATAAAGTTACTGCCTCCTCAGCTTCCTATCTCAGCTTTTAAGATAGTTCTTAAGAGAACATAACGCTCAAGGCAGACCTTTTTTTTTTTTTCCCCCACTAGTTAAGCTAAACTACTGTTTAGTTTTAAGAAGACTTCAGGTGATACTTTTTGGTTCAGAGTTTAAAGATTATCTTAGGACAATAGTTTCAGGGATTCATCCAGTCTCTACGGTTCCAGAAAGTCTGTTGTTGTTGTTGTTGTTATGTGCCGTCGAGTTGGCCCCGACTCATAGCGACCCCTCCTTGGGTTTCCGAGGCAGTATCACTATGGAAGTAGGATTGCCCAACCTTCCTTCCGAGGAGTGGCTGGTGGGTTTGAACCGCCAGCCGTCTGGTTAGCAGGCAAGTGTCTTAGCCACCCAGAAAGTCTAAAGTCATGAATACCTGAAATTCTGTTTTGCATTTTGATCGGGATTCTTCTGTGGAATCTTTGATCAAAATGTTCAGAAATGGTAGCTGGGCATCATCCAGTTCTCGTCTCATGAAGAAGGAGGCTTTTTGTTCATGGAGATAATTAGTCATACATTCTATATTCCTCCTCATATTCCTCCTTCCTCTGTTACTCCAGGTGAATAGAGTCCAATTTTTGTGCCTTGGATGGCCACCTACAAGCCTCTAATCATCCCAGGCACTATGCAATGAACTATGAGGTAAGAATAGAAACACCAAAAAATTGGCCAACCAACTGGAATGTCCCATGAAACCACCACCCCAAACCTCCAGACTAAGGAACCAAATCCCCTGCGGTGCCTGACTGCACAATAGCAGCCCCAGGAGCCACCCCCTTCCTCTGTCTCTGTTGTAAATATGTCCACCACACAACTGCTGCCAACCCAGTCCCCCATAGATTCACAACTCATCAATAGCAACTGCAACAATCTTGACTGTGCGACCCCACCCCTCATCAACAGGACCTCCCCATCACTGCCTACTTCTCCTTTCCACCTCCTACTCATCCCAAAAAACCACCAACAAAACTCAATTTCTATACATTTGCCTTTTCTTGTCTTTGTATAAAAGTCAAGTCATACAATATTTGTCCCATTGTGATTGGCTTATTTTGCTCAGCATAATGTCTTCAAGCTCCATCTTTACTGTAGCATGTATCAAAACTTCATTTCTCCTGCTGGCTGAGTTGTATTCCCATTGTATGCATGTTCCACATTTTGTTTATCCATTCATCTGTTAATGGTCATTTAGGTTGTTTCTACCTTTTGGCTGTGTGAGTAGCACTGCAATGAACATTGGTGTGCAAATTTCTGTTTTGAGTCTCTGCTTTCAAGAGTCATATGATAATTCTATTTTTAGTTTTTTGAGGACCCACTACACTGTTTTCCACAATGGCTGTACCTGTTTGCATTCCCATCAGCAATGGAAAATGTTCCAGTTTTCCCTCATGCTTGTCAACATTTGTTGTTCTCTGTGTTTTTTAAAATCTTACTCATCCTCCAAAACCAAACCAAACTCACTGCCATCAAGTTGATTCTGACTCACAGCAACCCCCATCGGGTTTCCAAGGTTGTAAATCTTTACAGAAGCAGACTGCCTCATCTTTCTTCTGCAGAGTGGCTGGTGGGTTTGAACCACTGACTTTTTGGTTAGAAGCCAAATGCCTTAGCCACTATACCACCAGAGCTC
>NW_006921607.1:959838-962292 GCF_000298275.1 Orycteropus afer afer
CTTGGCTAAATACAGGATCCAGGTGTGCCGTAAGCTAGAGAACTGTCTCAAAACTTCTCTTTATATACTGGAAACACACCACAACCTTAAGGCAGTTACTCAGCTGCTCATAGTAGATTCTACCATGGAGTTGATTACTAGTCTCATCATGTGGAATAACTACATCCAGCTGTCTACCCACTCAAAACTAGACCCTGCCAAGTTGAAACATAACCTTAACCACCACAGCTAGTGACATCAAGCATCTTTTCATATATTTGGTGACCATTGGAATGTCCTCTTTGGTGAAATATCTATTTAAGTCTTTTGCCCATTTTATGATTGGGTTATTTGTCTTTTGTTGTTACGTTGTCAAAATTCTATATATATGTATTGGTTATTAAATTCTTGTCAGACGTATAGATTCCAAAGGCATTCTTCTGGTTGATAACTTGTCTTTATTTTTTTGTAAAGTCTTTTGATGAGCAATAGTTGTTAATTTTTATGATGTCTCATATATTTATTTTGTCTTTTTTGGTTTGTGTTTTTGTTATTATGTTAGATATTCCACTGTTGAAAGCTAGGCCTAACAGTTTTGCTCTTGCTTATTCTTTTAAGAATTTTATGGTTTTAGTTTGCACATTTAGGTCCTTAATCCATTTTTAATTTGCTTTGGTGTTATAGAATATGGTATGTTTCATTTTTTTGCATACGAAAATTCAGTTTTCCCAGCACCAATTATTGAAGACACTATTCTTTCCTCATTGAATGGACTTAACACCCTTGTCAAAAATCAGTTGCTCACAGATGTGTGCATTTATTTCTATTTTCTCAATTCTATTCCACTGGTTTGTATGTCTATTGTTATACTAATATCAGGCTGTTTTGATTACTGTAGCAGTATAGTATGTTTTAAAATAAGGAATTTTGAGCCCTCCTGCTTGTTTCTTCTCTTTCAGCATTGTTTTGGCTATTCAAGGCCTCTTGCCATTCCATATAAATTGAGGATTGGTTTTTATAATTCTGTAAATAAAGCTGTTGAATTTTGATTGAGACTGTATTGAATCTATATATTGCTTTGGGTAGTATTGACATTTTAACAACATTAACTCTTCCAATCCATGAACACGGAACGTCTCTCTATTTATTTAAATCTTCTTTAATCTCTTTCAGCAGTACTTTATAGTTTTCATTGTATAAATCCTTTGTGTCCCTTGTTAGATTTATTCCTAGCTCTTTTATTCTCTTAGATGGTTTTGTAAATGGAATTGTTTCCCTAATTTCCAGATTTCTCATTGCTGGTATATAGAAACCAAATTGATTTTTGTTTGTTGACCTTTCACCCTGCAACTTTGCTAAATTTCTCTAGCAGCTTTACAAGATTCTTGTGGACTCTTTGGGAGTTTCTATATATATGATTATATTATCAGCAAGTAGATAATTTTACCTCTTCTTTGATAATCCAGATATATTTTATTTCTTTTTCTTGTCTTATTGCTCTGTCTAGGATTTCCAATACAATATTGAATAGAAGTGGTAAGAGTGGGCACCCATGTCTTGTTCTTAATTGTATTAGGCTGCTTTCTATAGGCTCAAAATCAGTGAAGCCTACACACACACACACTCACACACATGCATATACACAAATTATCTCAAGGAAATGACTCACCCGATTGTAGAGGCTGGCAAGTCATAAGTTCACGGGTCAGACATCAGGCTGGAGGATTCTCCAGACTCACATAGCTGCAGGGGCTGACAAATTCAAGATCAGCAGGTAAGGCAGCAGGCTGCTAGTTGCATTGGCTGACAAACCCAAGATTAGCAAGTAAGATGGCAGGCTGCTGGCTCACAGGCTGCAGAGGCTAATAGTTCAAGATTGGCAACAATATGGCAGGCCACTTGTTCAAGTCCAAAGACCTAGAAGTCAGATGATGATGAGCCAGATGCAGGATATAGATTTAGCAAAAAGCCCCGGAGCTTTGTTAGAGTATCCATGTCTGTTGCAAGCAGGCCACACTCTTGAGGAAACTCCCTATGGTGGTTATGTTTGTGTGTCAACTTGGCTAGGCCTGGTTGAATGGCTGGGCAGCTGGATGTAGTATTCCCTACGATGAGACTGGTAATCAACTCCATGGTGGAATCTGCTGGGAGCAGCTGAATAGCTGCCTTTGGGTATGTGGTCTGCTTCCTGTATATAACAGCTTTGGGAATGGTCTCTAGCCTGTGGCATGCTTGGACCCTGTATGTAGCCATGTCGTTGCTCAGCAGCCTGCTATGCTCTGCCGACCTTGGGACTTACAATGAACTTAAGTTAATAGCCTGCTGTGTGGTTTGGTAACATCGGGACTGTGCCTTTTTACTTGTCAACCTTGGGACTTCTCAGCCTCAGCAGCCAGCAGCTGTCTGAGTGAAGAAATGCCTCTAGCTCCAGTGGGCCAGGAGCAGGAGGCAGAGCTGGACTCTAAGGTTGAGGGG
>NW_006921607.1:963137-964454 GCF_000298275.1 Orycteropus afer afer
ATCCAGAGGCATGAGGAACCCAAAATGGCTGGATGGCATTCTTAACTTCTGGTTCAATGGAATCAGCATTGTGCCTCCAGGTGGGAGTATTCCTCCTTTTGGAAATAAGACCTTCAGACCTGCAGAATATAGGGTTACAGGGACAGGAAGCAAAATTTTGTGAGTAGGTCACTAGGGATAATAGTGAGTAATGCCACTCCCATTTCCACACCTTGGTTCCTGGACTTACGAATCCTTGCTATTGGAGAAACAGCACCATATATTAGAAGCTGGTTTTGAGCATATACAGCCTTTTGGAGAACATTGTCCCAACCCTGCAAGGTATTGCCACCTAGCTAGCACCATAATTGTGTCTTTAGAAGGTCATCCATTGTTCTAGCAAGCCAGCTACTTTAGGATGATGGAGTACATGGTAAGACCAATGGATTCCATGAGCATGGGCCCAATGCCACACTTCATTTGCTATGAAGTAAGTCCCTTGATCCAAGATGATGCTGTGTGGGATACCATGACAGTGGATAAGGCATTCTATAAATCCATGGATGGCAGTTTTGGCAGAAGAATTGCCTTCAGGGAAAACAAATCTGTATCCAGAGTAAGTGTCTAATCCAGTAAGAACAAAATGCTGCCCTTTCCATAATGGAATTGGTCTGATGTAATCTGCCTGCCATCAGGTTGCTGGCTGATCACCTCAAGGAAGGGTCCCATATCATGGACTCAGTGTTGGTCTCTGCTGCTGGCAGATTGGGCACTCAGAAGTGGCTGTAGCCAAATCAGCCTTAGTGAATGGAAGTCCATGTTGTTGAGCCCATGCATGAGCTCCACACCTGCCACCATGTCCACTTTGTCATCCTTTTGTGAGCATTCACATGAGACATAAATATCTTCATTTCTTTGGCCTATTTAGAGAGGTCTACCAACATATTTCTTCCCCATAAGTCTTTCTTACCAATTCTCCAATCATGTTCCTTCCAAGTCCCTGACCATCCAGCTAAACCATTGGCCACAGTCCATGAATCAGTATAGAATCTCATGTCTGGCCATTTCTCCTTACAAGAAAAGTGAACAACCAAGTGCACTGCTTGAAGTGCTGTCTGTTGGGGGGTAGAATTTCTCTTCACAACTTCAGGGAAGTCCCAAAATGGGACTGCAGTGCTGCTGCTGTCCACTTTCAAGTGGTGCCTGCATATGGTTCAGAACCATCTGTAAACCAGGCATGATTTTTCTCTTCCTCAGTCAAGTGATCATAAGGAACACCTCATGAGGCTGTAGGTGCAGACTGAGAGAGAGAAGATAACCTGACAGGAGTGGAGACCA
>NW_006921607.1:964964-966456 GCF_000298275.1 Orycteropus afer afer
TTGATAAATAAGTTGGAGAAGTACACCAAAATGAGGTATATGTTACTTTCAAAATCCAAAGAAGCCTGCAAGGCATTGTACCTCTTTTTCAGTTGTTGGAGGGACCTGATGCAATAACTTATCCTTCACTTTAGTAGGAATATCTGGCATGCCCACTCCACTGGGTCTCTAGAAATTTCACTGTGGTAGAGGACACCTGAATTTCTGTTGAGTTAATTTTCTACCCTGTAGCATGCAAATGTCTTACCAGTATGTCTAGAGTCATCAATACTTCTTCCTTACTAGATCTATTCACCATAATGTCATCAATGTAATGGACTGGTGTGATGGCTTGTGGAAACGAAAGGTGATCAAGGTCCCTGTGGACTAAACTATGACCCAATGCTGGACAGTTGATATACCCTTGAAGTAGGACAGTGCAGTTGTATTGCTGGCCTTGCCAACTGAAGGTAAACTGCTTCTTGTGATCCTTCAAAACAAGAATTGAGAAAAAGGCATTGGCCAGATCAATAGCTGCATACTAGGTCCTGGAAGATGCATTAATTTACTCAAGCAATGAAACCACATCTGGAACAGCAGCTACACTTGGAGTCAACACCAAGTTAAGTTTAAGATAATCCACTGTCATTATCTAAGATTCATCTGTTTTTTGCACAAGTAAAATGGGTGAGTTAAATTAGGATGTGGTGGGAATCACCACACCTGTATCCTTCAAGTCTTTGATAGTGGCACTAATCTCTGCAGTCCCTCCAGGAATGCCTTATTACTTTTGGTATACCTAGGTGGACACAGTTCTAATGGTTTCCACTTGGCTTTTCCTGTCATAATATACTTTACTCCGCATGTAAGGGAATCCAATAGGGTGTTTCTGCCAGTTGCTGAGTATGAATATTTCAATTATACAATATGGAACTGGGGAAATCACTATAGAATGGGTTCAGGGACCCACTCACTATGAGATGGAGCTGAGCTAAGACTCTGTTAATAACTTGATCTCCATATGCCTCCACTCTGAATAGTGAGCCACAATGATGTTTTGGGTTTCCAGGAAATATTGTCAGTTTAGAGCCAGTATCCAGTAATCTCCAAAAAGTCTGTATATTTCCTTTTCCTCAATGAGCAATCACTCTCATAAAAGGCCATAGATTCCTTTTGTGGAAACCTGGGAGAAAGATTAACAGTATAAATTTTTAGCAGTATAGTAGTGCCCTTCATCAGAGGGACTTGGCCTCCCCTTTATTCAAGGAGTGTGGGTCTGTTAATTGGCTCAAGTCTGGGAATTGATTGAGGAGTTGTGACTTTCTATTCTGGTGATTGAAATTAGATTGTCATTCACTCAACCTAGAATTCTTCTGCTTGTACAGATTAAGTAAATACTTAGTAGATTTTCCATCTATTTCACTCCTAGGGATACCATGCCTAAATAGCCAATGCCATAGCCCAGATAAATCAGACCTGCCTACAGCTTTGACTCTGCTGTCCATTACAGTAA
>NW_006921607.1:967336-986800 GCF_000298275.1 Orycteropus afer afer
TCATATGTTCACATCCTGTTTCAGGATCCCATTCATTCCCTATCAATGCCCTCATTTTAACTTCAGACACCATTTGAGGTTGGGAATTCAACTGGTGTAATTCAGCCACTCTTACAATAAGACTCTGGGTTTGGTTTTTTGGCAATATCAGCTTGGTTGCTACAAGAAATAATGCTTTCTTTAAGTGCCCAAGTGGCAACTTTGAGGTGTTTTATGTGACACTTGAACTGTGACTCTGAAGCCCTGAGTTCATCTCTTTTCTTTCACCACTTTGTCTCATGTAAGTTGAACCAACCAACCAGCTTCCCTGTACTTCTCATTCTGACAAAATTGCAGAAAAGTATCAAACATACAATTACCTAAAGCTTCACTTTTCACCAGTACTTGATCTATCGGTGGCAACATTTTGTGTATTAATATTTCCATCACATGCCATGGATTAGCAGTGCCCTCTATAGTAATGGAGGCAGAGTCATTCTCATCTTTAAGACTAATCAGACTTGAAAATCAACTTAGAAAATTCATTCTTATGATTTTTTTTCTCTAGAACCATTGTTAGTACCAAATGTATTATGCCAGGTTTTCTAGAGAAATATATACATTTATATGTATGGAGAGAGAGAGGGGGGAAAAAAAAAAAAGGCTTATGCCGTTGTAGAGGCTAGTAAATCCCAAGTCTGTAGGTCAAACATCAGGCTGGAGGCTTCTCCTGACTTATGAAATTGGAGGGGCTAACAAATCCCAGATCAGCAGTTAAGATGGCAGGCTGCAAAGGCTAACATTTCAAGATTGGCAGGCAATACAGCAGGCCACTTGTTCAAGTTCAAAAAAACAGAGGTCAGATGATAATGAGCCAGATGCAGGATCCAGATAGAACAAAAAGCCCTAAAGCTTTGCAAGAACATCCATATATACTGGAAGCAGGCCACATCCCTGAGGAAACTTCCTCTCAACTGATTGGCTTCTCATAGCAGATCCCATCATGGAGGTGATAACATTATATCAGATCTCATCATGGAGGTGACTACATCATAACTGCTGAACCACTGAAAATCATGGTCCAGCAATGTTGACCCACAATCTAACAATCACATTTATTTTAAGGGGAAAGCTTTCAGTCATTCTCATTAAGTATAATGTTGGCTTTTGGCTTTTCATTTATGCCCTGTATCAATTCCCTTTTATTCCAATCTTGAGAGTTTTAATCAAGAAAGGCTGTTGAGTTTCATCACCTTCTTCTTCTGTGTCCATAGAGATGATCATGTAGTTCTTTTTCTTTGCTTTATTGATGTGGTATATTACATTGATTGATTTTTAATACTGAGCCATCCTTGCAGTCCTGGAATAAATTTCACTTGGTCATGGTGTATGACTCTTTTAATATACTGTTGTATTCTGTTCACTAGTATTTTATTGAGCATTTTTGCACCTATATTCTTAAGAGGTATTGGCCTGTAATTTCTTTTCTTGTGGTGTCTTTGTCTGGTTTTGGTATCAAGGTTATGTTTGTTTCATAGAATGAATTAGGGAGGATTCCTTCCTTCTCTATATTTTGGAAGAGGTTAAACAGTATTGGTGTCAGTTCTTCTTTACATGTTTGTTGGAATTCCCCGGTGAAGCCATCTTGTCCAGGAACTGGTTTTTATTGGGAAGTTTGTGATCACTGATTCTATCTCTTCACTTGTTAAGTGTCTGTTGAGACTTTCTATTTTCTCGAGTCCGTTTGTATAAGTTGTGCGCTTCTAAGGATTTGTCCATTTCATCTAGGTTATTTAGTTTGTTATCATATAGTTGTTCATGTATACCTTCTTTTTTTAAAATTTATTATTTTTTTTTATTGTGATTTGGGTGAAAATTTACAGAGCAAATTCACTTTCCATACAGAAGTTCACATACACTTTGTCTCATGACATTGACCACAATTTACCACAATGCAATAGCTTCCCTCTCACTTCCTCCCAATAGTTACCTCTTCCCTGTGTCCATCTTTCCATGCACTCCTGCCCCGTGAGCTGTCTCCCTGTGCATAAACAGCCCTTCTTTCTCTCATGATTGTTCTCTCCAAGGAGTGTATCTACCTCAGGTAAATGTTCACCTCATATGTCTGTCTCTTGTTTGTCTGGAAGCCACAGGTGTGGGTTCAATTCCAGACCTGAAGGGCAGTTAGGGGCCACAGTCTCAGTGGTTCTACCAGGCTTGATTGGACTAGCAAACCTGGTCCCCCCCCTCTTTTTTTTCTCCAAATGTTTTTGACATTTGTTCCACATTGTTCTCCCTCTCTATCCAGGATCTCCTACACAGATCCCCTTCCAAGTGGTTGACAGTGATAGCCAGGCACCATCTAGTTCTTCTGGTCTCATAGTTGTATAGGCTGCAGATCAGATGGTGTACCAGTTGCTAGGACTAATTATTTCCATGAATTTTTGGTTTTCTTCCTTCTTCTTTGCTCTGGATGAGGAGAGAGACCCCTCATTGCATCTAGATGGCAGCTTGCAAGCTTTTAAGATCCCAGTCGCTGCTCGCCAAAGTAGGAGGTGGAACAATGTTTTGTGTAGTATGTTATGCCAATTGAGCTTGATATCCACTGTGACTATGGTCCTGAGCCCACTGGTTCAACTACTCAGTCCCTCTGGGTAGCTGGCTGTGACTAAGCAGTGATTACAACCTTGCCCCTTGTCAGCTCTACTATACACCTGGGAATTCACATCATCATGTATACCTTCTTTAATGAGGTATCTGTTCAGAATTGTTGCTCATTTTTTAATGGGCTTCTTGACTTCCTGTTGCTGAGTTTTAAGAGTTCTTTGTACATTTTGGATACAAGTCCTTTATCAGATATGCGTTTTGCAAATATTTTTCTCCCAGTATGTGGCTTGTCTTTTCATTTTCTTCATAGACTTCCTTTATTTATTTTTTCTTCTCCATGCACATGGTGATTCCACATCTCCTTAATTTATTTGCTCTTCATTTCAGCTACCAAAAGACATCAAATAGTCTTAGTCCCAGTTCATTTTTCATAGAAAATATTATTTGACCAGTTTTGTAAAGTGTGCAATTAATAATGACTGGATGAGAAGTGGCTTTAAGGAAGCCATGGCCTTATTGTACAAATAAGGATACTAGAATAGACTCTTGTATTGTATCCACTCCACCCTAGACACACTCACAATGTGTGCTCCCTTGGCAACCTGACAGCATTAGCCTAGCCTGGTGATTCTCTTCTTACAGCTCTTTCAACATGAACACCACACATTACAGGCCTCCTGCAGGCGCTGGTACTCTGACCCCTGTGTGTGCCTGTACACCTGCCCACCACCTGTGGCTTACCTGTGCTCTGGAGGGTTGTTCCTGTTTTCCTGGTGATAGTGGACCAGTTATGGCCTAGGCTATACATGAACTTCTCTGTCACCCAGTGGAATAAAACCACACTTTCTCCAATGAGGGCTGAACTCTAGCCTGGAAACAGTCCTCCCTTCTAACTTTGCCCTTAGTTAGATAGTATCTCTCAGCTTTAGGACATCCTACAAAGTTCTCTTTACATCTTACCATTCCTCTTTGATCAAAGCTTAATACTTTTTTATATTAAATATCCTCTGTTTAAATCACTGTGTCGTTTCTATCTCCTGATCGGACCCAGAATGATACAGGTCCAGAACCAATCAATCAGCAACCTCCAGCAAGGCATCCTGGGATTGGAATCTGTCAATTTCCAGTATCATCAGAAGCAAACTCTATGTGTTATTTCATTACTGGTCATGTGGACTGCCTGTTTCCCACCCTCGGATATTTGTCTTTCCTCATCCTGATAACTAATTCCAAATGCCTCATGTTTGTGCTGAGGATCTGTTGCTTGTAACCCTACACCTAACACTAATTTTTGATGCAAAGAACAGAAATCCAGTTGAAACAAAAACAAAAACAAAAAAAGTGGGACAACATTGTGGGGTATGCATGAGTCAGGGTTCATTCTAGCTGCTCCAAGCAGAAAGGGATTTAGTATGGGTAATGGAGTGCTTACAAAACCATTAGAAAGGATGGAGAAGTAGGGTTCAGATTGCACTTTCAGGAAAACTCCCAAAACATGACCACCAAATTGGCCCACCAGAAGAGCTGCAGATCCTGCTACAACGGGGGAGGTGGGGCACTACCATTGACTCCAAGAACTCATTACTTTATATTTAATTCAGGGATCAGAAGCCACCATCTCCATGACTACCTGTGGACATTCACAGTGCTGGCGGTAGACATGGAGATGCTTTTGCAGAAAAGCCCACTATCTTACACCCATGTTTGTCCATTGAAAATAACTGTAAAGAAAGCCTCTACTCTACTAGAACCAAGTTGATTCCAACTCATGGTGACTCCACATTCTCAGAGTGGAACTCTGTTCCACAGGGTTTTCAGTGGCTGATTATTTTGGAAGTAGATTGCAAGACCTCTCTCCTAAGTGCCTCTGTGTGGACTCAAACCTCCAATCTTTAGGTTAGCGGTTGAGTGCCTTAACTGTTTGCACAACCCAGGGACTCCCCACTCTGCTTACATTTTCTAAATATCTTGCCAGTGCAGCAGATTCCCAGCTGGGAGGGAGTCTGTGAAACAATTTTTTCCCCTTTTTTTTCTGGCTTCTGCAGTACAGGAAGACAAACTAGAGGCAGGAATGGATCTTGAATGTCAGCCTTTCATATAGATACAGCGGGTGGAGTCTTGTGGCTGGGCAGGGAGCTGCTGACACGCTATAGTACACACAGGCAGTCTCCGGGTTACTAACGAGATCTGTTCTTAAGCCTGTCTGTAAGTCAGATTTGTAGGTCAATCAGAACAGGTATATATGGTTCTTATTCACCCTTACTTTAGTGTAAGAAAAGGCTCCAAGTTTTTCAATGATTTAAAAGCTGCATGTGCAGCAAGTGAAGGTGATTGTGATGAAGAATTTGTTGTGAATAGGGGTTGGTTCAATCTTTTCAAAGGGAGGGCAATTCATATAACATTAAAGGGCAAGAAGGAGCTGCCTGTAAGTCAGACATCATAACTGGCTACTAACTGCATAAGTAAAAAATAAAATAAAATAAATGCAACCAGTACAGAATGGGACTAAATGAAAAGCAGAATTTCCTATCCCTAGTTCTGTTTCTAAGGAGCTCTGGTGGCACAGTAGTTAAAGCGTTAGGCTGAACACTGTTCCTGTAATCATAATTAAACTTTCTATGCTTTAGCATTAGGAGCTCTGGTAGCATAGTGCCTAAGGCACTTGACTGCTAACCAGAAGGCTGGCGGTTCAAACCCACCAGCCACTCCTCGGAAGGAAGGTTGGGCATTCCTACTTCCGTAGTGATACTGCCTCGGAAACCCAAGGAGGGGTCGCTATGAGTCGGGGCTGACTTGATGGCAAATAACAACAACAACAACAACATGCTTTAGCATTAGATTGATTCAGAGGATTGAAATGGAAGAAAGATGAGGCATTCTGCTTCAGTAAAGATTTACAGCTTTGGTTATGTACCCAACAAAATTGTCCCTCAAATATGATGGTGAAATTAGGACATTTCCAGATAAGCCGAAATTAAGGGAAATTGTTAAAACCAGACCAACCTTACAAGAGATGCTAAAGGGAGCCATTTGGACAGAGAAGCAACCAACAACAATTGACCATTAACACACATGATGATATAACCCAGAAACCAACCCAGCTATGGGAGTATCCAAAGTAAAGAAGCCTACAAGATTGTGAACAGGGAGCCAGAGACATCAATTGACAAATGAGGACAACTATAAACCAAAAAGAGGGAAAAAACTGTGTCATTACAGAACTTGTAGATGGCAGGGAAGTAAAAACAACTACCAGACAGAATGGACTGTTCTAAACTTGGGAAGAAAACTATAAATCACAGGGTAACCTCATATAAAAATGATAAAATTTCATATCAAAGAAGAGGACCAGCATAAATATTCAGTAAATACTAAAACAATAGCAATGAAGGAAATGATAACAAAGTTCATAAACAAAATGAGCTCAGCATGGAAAATTATATGGAACAAAGAAATCAACACCACAAAAAAGCACTAACAAAAATGACATCAACAAATTCGTATTTGCTGATAATTACATATCCGGCAAGGGACTTATCTCTAAGATTTATAGTGGAAGAGTGGGTGACCAAACTGTGGTACATACACATAATGGAATACTATGCAGCACTAAAGAATAATGTACAGTCTGCAAAACATCACATAATATGGATGAACTTGGAGGACATTATGCTGAGTGAAATAAGTCAATCACAGAAGGACAAATATAGTATTAGTTTGTTGTTGTGGAGGGTCAAGGAAAGGTTATATATGGAGGGAAACTTTCTTTGTTGGTTGTCAGGGGTGGGAGGGGAAGGGAGGGAACACTGCAAAAAAAATGCTTTGACCCATGTCACTTTAGTTTTGTGTATTCCACTGTACATAAATTATATTTCAATAAAATGCATTAAAAAGAAAAGATTTACAGCTTTGGAAACCTTATGGGGGAATTCTACTTGATCCTAAAGGGTCTTTATGAGTTGGAATTGACTTGTTGGCAGTGGGTTTTAGTTCCACTCCTGAGGAGTCCCTGGCGTGGCACGGATGGTTGGGCACACAACCACTAACTGAAAAGTTGGTATTCGAACACACCCAGAGGTGCCTTGGCAGACAGGCTTGGCCACCTTCTTCTCAGAGGTCACAGCCTTGGAAGTCCTGTGGAGCACTTCTACTCTGCATACCTGGGGTCACCATGAGTTAGAATTGATTTGATGCCAACTAACAACAGCAGTGCCACTCCTCAGCACTTTGTCCATTTTTAGATATTCTGGAGTTTTAATCTCATAGTTCTGGATGTGTGTAACCTCTAGTTTTCAATTCATTAACTCAAGAAAACATCTACTGACACCTTATCATAAAACAAGGACTTTGAATCATACAATCTCTCATCTTCCCCCACCCCTGCTTTCTGTTTTTTTTTTTTTTTTTTTGCCGTGATATTATCACTGTAGTCTATTGGTGCTATTGACAGTTCCAAACAATATGTTTAAAGTTTAGTTCCTCTTCATCCACTTCAGACAAAATTTCTTGACACCACCCCCCTTCTAAAAAGAAATTAGCCCCTCTACCCCATTTACTACCTTCCTTCTCTACCTCCTTCTAATTTCTCTTGGTTTTCTCATTACATTTTCATTGTCCATGTTTCTAACATTTACATTCTGTTCCTGTAATCATAATGAAACCTTCCATGCTTCAGCATTAGGTTGATTCACTGAATTGAAAAGCAACCAATTTTATGATTCTACAGACATTATTTACTGCAGAACCAAGTAATGAGATAGCCCCATTGAGAAGGGAATGGAATGCCATTTCCTGACCTGTGCTGCTTGAAGAAGAACATTTGCTGTTTCAAATGTCAAGGTCAAATGGATTCTCTTTTCTTACACTCCACTAATCACTCAAAATCATGCCTCACGTGTGTCTACTTCACATTTGGTCCCTGAAATAGATTTTGTTTTCTCTGGTTTTCTAATTGCCATTCTCTTTTGTTTCTGAGAGAAGAAACAGATGTCTCCACTACGTCATCCGAATGTACTTGCTGTGCTTGGGTCCTTTGTAGGTGCAGGAGGATGTGGTAGCTGCTGTTTATCCAGTACTCCCTCCCCCACCCCTTTCTTTTGGGGAACCACTGCACCTCCAGTTCACTCTGTATTTGGGGTTTTGCTAGTCACTGCAATAAGATGTGGGGTGTGCCTGAGGTCTGGCAGCTGATGCATGCTACCCTGTTCACCTTGATGGTGACTCTTCCAAGGGCTGGATACGTGACTTTGTTGTTGTTGTTGTTGTTGTTGTTATGTGCCGTCAAGTCGGATACGTGACTTAGGCAAGGCTAATGGGAGTCCTTCCATGGGATTTGGTCAGTGGATATTGACAGAGAGAGAAACACACCCCTTTAGCTTCAGGTTAGGCTTGTTCCAGGGATTCCATGATAGTTAATTTTATGTGTCAATTTCATTCAGTTGTGATTACCACTTGTTTGGCCAACATTAGTCTGCTTACTATCATGGAGTAACTAAAAACTCACTGCCATTGAGTTGGACCCGACTCATAGTGACCCATCCTTGCGTTTCTGAAGCAGTATTACCATAGAAGTAGATTGCCCAACCTTCCTTTGGAGGAGTGGCTGGTGGGTTTGAACCTCCAGCCTTCTGGTTAGCAGTCAAATGCCTTAGGCACTACGCCACCAGAACTTCCAATCATGGAGGATGTGATTTAATCAGTTGCCCTTGGGTAGAGCAGGTTACATTCCATAATGTAACCTAACACAATGCAATCAATCAGTTGAAAAGAGAGTGTCTCTAGGGTGTGTTCTGCCTCCAGGCTACAAACAGATATTTGATCTTGTTCTCTGTCTCTCATACACACACACACACACACACACAGATAGACACTGTGTGAGGATCGTCTACATGTCAAGGAATACCAAGGAACCACAGAACGCTAGGCAACATGGCTGAGACCCTGATTTGGACTTCTAGCCTCCAGAACTGTGAGAAAATAATTTTCTTCTTTTAAAGCCACCTACTGTGGTACTTGTGTTACAGCGGCACTCGGTAGCCAAGACAGACTCCGATGATGTTACCAAGGATCCAGGGCCACTATATTTCTCTCCCCCACCCTAAGTATTGACTTCATCCCCTGTCTTTTCGTGGTGGACTCCTCTTGTGTGGTAAAAGGAAGGGGTTTGTCATGAATTGAATTGTGTCCCCCCAAAATATATGTCAACGTGGCTGGGCCATGATTCTCAGTGTTTGGAAATTATATAGCCATGTAATCATGTCCCATGATGTGATCAGCCAATCAGTTTAAGGGCATTAGGGTGGGATGCAACACCCTTACTCAGGTCACAGCCCTGATCTGATGTAAGGGGAGTTTCCCTGGGCCATGGCCTGTATCACCTTTAATCTTACAAGAGATGAAAGGGGTGAGAAGCAAGTTGGAACCGGGGTCCCTGTGCTGAGAACCTCCTAGAGCCAAGACACATGGAGATCTCGAAGCGACACCACGTCTACAGATGTTGAAAGGAGACAAGAGCCGACAGAAAGAGAAAGCCTTCCCCTGGAGCTGGTGCCCTGATCTGGGGCTCCTAACCTTCTCAACTGTGAGAGAATAAATTTCTGTTAAAGCCATCTACTTGTGGTATTTCTATTATATCAGCATTAGGGAACCACACAGAGGTCAACCCCACCCAATCCACATGGCTTGAGAATACAGGAAGGAAATCAGGGTACTCTCTTATAAGAAGAAGGGTGAATGAGCCTTGGACACCAAAATCACAAATATTCACATTCTTTGCTATTGAACTGCTTTTTCTTACAGTAATCCTGTTTTAAATTTCCAAGAACGAGTTCTTGCTTTATTTTCATAGCTGCCTTTTTAAGTTTTGCGAATGTAATAGCATCAGACCCTTTCTTTTGATAAGTTTCTGTCCTTTGGCTTATCTGTTTCTTCTGTGATCAGTTTGTTCCTCTTTTGTTTAGTGTGTTAAAGAGCCAGTATAGCTGAGTAGTTCAGAATACAGCTCAGGAAAGAGGCTGTCTGGGTTCAGATTCCACCTCTGCCCCTTCCCAGCTGTGTGAACCTTGAGTAAGTTACTTGACTTTCCTGTGACTCAATTTCCTGTAAAGTGGAGATAACACTAGCACTTAGCTCAGAACCCATTGCCACAGAGTCAATTCTGACTCAGTAACGCTAGAGGACAGAGTAGAATTGCCATATAGGATTTCCAGGACTGTGATCTTTAAGGAAGCAGACTGCCACATTTTCCTTTTGTGGAGCAGCTAGTGGGTTCTAACCGGTGACCTTTCACTTAGCAGCTGAGCGCTTAAACACTGTACCACCAGGGCTCCTCATACAATCATTAGATGGGCTAATAAGTGTAAAATGTTTAAACACTGCCTGGCTCATATTAAGCTCTCAATAACTATTTATTCTTCTTTTCTTTTAAGTCCCTAGGTGACACAAATGGTTTGTGCTCAGTTTCTAACCAGGAGGTGGGCAGTTTGAACACATCCAACAGTACTGCAGAAGAAATGTCTGGCAATCTGCTTCTGTTAAGTTACAGCCAAGAAAACGCTATGGAGCAATTCTACTTTGTAGCACATGGGGTCACCCTGAGTTGGTATCAGCTCTATAGCAGCCTTTGTTATTATCATCATTGAATTGATTATTGTTCTTTTCTTAGTCCTTTTCCTTTTGTTTGCCTCCCTCAATTCTTTGATTATATCTGGTGATCAAGTCATCTTTATGAATGAAGGGCAGGGCTGAGGGATATTGGTAGGTATGTAGGGTGATTGCTCTGCTCTGGAGTATGGAGTATGAAACGGGGGTGGGGGGGCTGGAGGTACCTGGCAGGGTGTGCTGTCTCTCCATGAACCCAATCCTGCTCTCCACATTTGCTCTGGTCTCTGAGGCAGCTTTCTCTGAGGCATGTTCCCAGCTATGGTTTCCTCTGTTCCCATTTGTCTCTCATAGCCACCCACCCTCTTTCTGTCTTCTATAAGTAAATAAAAATCTGTACACATAGTGCCCACTAGACACCAGACCTTGCACCAGAAGGAAAAGGGGTACTGTAACTTGGGAATTTCAATTTTCTTATGAGGCCTCCATAGGCCTATTGGCCTTCACTGAGAGTCTGTGTCCTCAGAGCCAGTCCCTCAGTGGGTCATCCCACCTAGACCTTGTGGTTCAGAAGGGTAGCCCCTGCCTTCCCCAAAAGCCAAGGCCTCAGACATTGAGTGACAAGGTGCATCAATGGGGAAGAGACCCAAAGGGACGAACAGCAGGCTTTGCAAGCTGACTGAATCAGTGAAGGTCTAGGGTGTGGCTATGGGAGTGGAAGTCCAAGGTGGGGGGAGGTGGCCCTGCTTTCAGCCACTCTCACCAACAGGAGCAACAGCAGAGCCAAGCTTTCACGGAGCTCTTCTGACATTCCAGGCCCTATGGGAAGCTCTGCACGCAAGCTGTCTGGAGGAGTTCAGGTTCAGAGTGGTTGGTTACACAGATGGTGAAAAAAAGTGTGAATTTGAACCCAGCTCCATGTAGGGCTCTTAACCACTGAGATATATAACTCCTATCTGCCCCCAAGGGAGCTCTGGTGGCATAGTGCCTAAGGCATTTGACTGCTAACCAGAAGGCTGGTGGTTCATACCCACCAGCCACTCCTCGGAAAGAAGATTGGGCAATCTACTTCCATAGTGATACCGCCTCGGGAATTCAATCTACTTAAGTAGTGATACTGCCTTGGAAACCCAAGGAGGGGTCACTATGAATTGGATCCAACTTGACGGCAGTGAGTTTGTTTTTTTGTTTTTTTGTTTTTTTTTTGGTTACTGCCCCCTAGCTGGAATCTGCATCCTGGTGGATGAAGCAAGGTCCTGGAGGTCTCCCTTGGGCCACTAAAGACTGAACTGTCCACACCTCAGATGCAGCAAGAGAGTCTGACTGCCAAGGCTGGAAAGAGCCCTTAGCTGCAAACAAAAAGGTCAGTGGTTCAAACCCACCAACTGCTTCACAGGAGAAGGATGTGAAAACAGTTTGCTTCTGCAAAGATCCAGAGCCTTGGAAACCCTGTGTGGGCAATTCTAGTCTGTCTATAGAGTGGTTGAGTTGAAATCAACTCAATGGCAGTGGATTTCGTTTTGTTTTGGTTAACACGGGAGAAGCAGAGAGCTCTGGCGCCCTCTGGGGGTGATAGGAGGCTCTGCAGAGTTCCTGGCAAGAAGGTGGGCAGGGTCTGGGGCTGTAGCTTGGGTACCTCCAAGGACAGAGCAACTGAATTCACTGAGTTGTTGTCCATATGAGGGCAGGGCTTCATGTGCCCCCCACTCCTTAGTAATGAGCTCCAAATATTTACCTGGGCACATTATCATAGAAATTAAGACATAAGGTCATGTGACTAACTTCTGGTCAGTGGAATATACACAGAAGTGAAGTGTACAATTTAAGGAATTATCCTTAATGACAGGGAACGTGACTAGTTTTGTCTTTTTTTCCATTCTGCTTTCTGAAATGCAGATATGATGGCTGGTACTCAAGCAGCTATCTTGGACCATGAGTAGAAGGTGCCCACTACAGACACACAGTGAAAAAATAAGAAGTGATGTAGGCTCTTGATGTTGCCATATCAGCTTTGGATGCTAACATTTACTTGAGGGAGAGGAAGATTCACTTTTATTTGATTTAAACCATGTTATTTTGAGTTTTCTGTCACTTGTTGCCAAACTTATTCATTTTTTTTGCAGTCAAAAAATTTTGCATTGGGCAAATCTCCTAACCTCTTCATGCCTTGGGTTTCATATCTATACAATGAGAATAATAGTACCCACTTCACAGCATGTTTGTGAAGGTTAAATGTATACATGACCTATTGAGAAATTTACTTCATGATTTATACTTACTTATTTTGGTTGCTATGTTGTTGTTGTTGTTATGAGCCGTCGAGTCATCCCTGACTCATAGCGATCCCTCCTTGGGTTTCCGAGACAGTATCACTACGGAAGTAGGATTGCCCAACCTTCCTTCCGAGGAGTGGCTGGTGGGTTTGAACCGCCAGCCTTCTGGTTAGCAGTCAAGTGCCTTAGCCACTATGCTACCAGAACTCCTTTGGTTGCTATAGACTGTTTAAAAAATTATTATTGATTTTTATTATGATTTGGGTGAAATTTTACAGAGCAAATTCATTTTCCATACAGCAATTCATACACATTTTATCTTATGTCATTGACTGCAATTCTCCACAGTGTAACAGCTCTCTTCCCATTTCCTCCCCATAGTTACCTTTTCCCTGTGTCCTTCCCTCCCATGCACTTGGCTGCTGTAGATTCTTCAAGAAACTATGACGGGTAATGTTCTCTGACTAGACAAGCAGACAAGTCTTTGTCTTTCTTACCCTGAGGAAAGGTAAGCTGTTGGTGTATGTTGTTCTGGGACTTGGGCCTTGTGTCAGTTTGTACTGTAGCAATAATGCTGCATAACAAGGAACCACAACATTCTTAGTGGCATCCAACACTAAGCTCACACGTCTGCAGGTTAACTCCAGTCTGGCTGATACAGACTGAGCTCAGCTGGTTTTTACTCCAGACCATGGGTTTGGTTCAAGACTGTTATGGATTGGATTGTGTCCCCTCCTCCTCCCCAAACATGTGTTGAAATCCTAACCTCTGTACTTACAAATATGACTGTGATTGGAAATTGGGCTTTTCTTTTGTTATGTTAATGAGGCATACCATGGTAGGGTGGGTCTGAAACTTAATCCCTTCAGAGTTATAAAAAGACTAGAATAGACACAGAGACAGACATAGCAGGGAAGGCAGATGCCAAGGAACACCAAGAAATTCCAAGCAATACCAAAGACTGCTGACACTATAAATGGGAGCTCTGGTAGCACAGTGGCTAAGACACTTGCCTGCTAACCAGATGGCTGGTGGTTCAAACCCACCAGCCACTCCCCGGAAGGAAGGTTGGGCAATCCTACTTCCATAGTGATACTGCCTCGGAAACCCAAGGAGGGCTACTGCCTCGGAAACCCAAGGAGGGCTCGCTATGAGTCGGGTTTGACTCGAGGGCACATAACACCAACAACATAAATGAGGACAGAGAAGGACTGACTCAGCTGAGACCCTGATTTGGACTTTTAGCCTCTAGCACAGTGAGAAAATAAATTTCTGTTTTTTCAAGCCACCCACGGTGGTATTTCTGTTACGACAGCACTAACAAACTAGACAAAGTCTGTTCCACGTGTCTCTCCTCCTCTTCGGACCATCGGGTTAGCTGGAGTATGCCCTTTGCACCACAATGAGAGAAGTGCAAGAGGGCAAAGTCAACCATTCAAGTACATTTCAATACCTAGCTTGTCTACTGATATCTCATTGACCCAAGTAAGTCACATGACTAAGCCCAAAATCAAGGAGTGGGGAAATACTCCTCATCTATCATGAGGCCATGCATGGATCAGGAACGGATGCCTACTATCACAGGCCGAGGGCTGGGGTCTCTGGACCAGCAAGCCTTATGGTTGCTGTTGGGAGAGGAAGAAATGGGGTGAACCCTCTTGCTTGGTCAGAAGAGGAAATGACTTAAGCTTAGCAGTAGGTACAGGGCTACAAAGAGAGACCCAGTGACAGAGGCCTAATCTCTGGGATCTGAGGATTTCAGAGGAGGTCAGCAGACATCTGCCTTGAACCACCACAGCCTGGGATCCTGAATTCTCCCTTATTCAAGGTTTCACCTCCTTTTGGATCTACACCAGTGGGTTTGCCCATAGGGTGCAGGAGTCTGCTCTGCTGAGGCTGGGCTACCCAACCAAAATGGGAAAGTGGGGACTGAGTAGAATGATAAACAAATGACTTGTGAAATAAAGAAATGCGTTGTCATTTGTACCCAGCATTGCTTGGCACAATTAACATCTGCCCCGTACATTAAGTTCCAGGCACATAGTAGACCCTCCAGAATTATAATGATAACCCAGCTCTGGTAGAATCTTTCCTTCTCTGCTTTAAGGCCGGGGGTAGGAGGGGCTACTGCTGAAATCTGTGGGGGTTTAGGAGAGTGGAGTAGGGGAAAGTGGTCAGAGATACTTCTCCAGACTGAAGAGTGTCCTGGCTATTTGGGGCTCCTAAGTCCCCCACACCTAGGGCCTATTTCTTGAGGGGATCTTCTTAGAGGATTCAAGGGAGTGTGGGTTTTCAGGGAGGTTCGCAAAGGGTTTGGAGAATAAACACCCTGAGCTGGGTACCCCGTAATCCTCCTCCACCCCTGCTGGGCTGACCTCCTCCCTGGTTGTCAGGGAGGAACAGATTCTCCTCTTCTCTGAGAATCCCTAGAAGGTAGAAGTGGCCAGGAAAGGGAGACAGTGAGCATGGCTAGCGAGCCCTCGCCCATGACCATTTCCCACTTTGTCTGAAAGGAGGCCCCAGAGTGAGGCCAGCTTTCACTTCTGTGAGCTCAGACCCTGAGTCCTGGGTTCCTAGGCCTTACTGGGGGCCTCCCCTTTCAGGAGGCCTTTGTTGCCTTGGCATTGCGCAAAGCCTACAGCTGCTTCCCTGACCGGCCTCTGGACTGGGCAGTGGGGCTGAGGCCTTGGAAGAAGAGGAAGCAGATTCCGAGGCTGAGTCCTCTACCTTGGGGTAGCAGAGCTCAAGGGCACCGGCAGCATCAAGAGCTCCCAGCCTTCCTTCCTGTTCTCCTCTCTGATCAGTTCATCAGCCTTACAGCCACTGTCCAGGTGGCTGGCAGGTACTCCCAATCCCTGGGCCTGGAGGGAAAGTGGGGGAGCTGGGGGCAGGGCTGGGCTGAGACTTGCTGGGGTGTGTCTGGGTGTGAGTGCTGGACCCCAAACCAACCCAAGTCCAAGATATTAATCATAACCCTTCCACAACCCCAAATTCTCCCCAATTCACATTCTAATCCTAATCCTAATGATCATCCTAACCCCTACACCAGCCCCAGTCCAATCCCCAACCTTAATCCTCATCCTCACCTCACTTGCATCCCAACCTCAACATTTACTTATCATCATTTTTATCCGATTCCAATCAATCATTGTCTTAACCCCAATCCCAACCCGCACCTAACCCTCTCATCCTCATTCCAACCCTAACCAGTGATATCCTAATCATCACCTGTATCCAACTCCACCCTTCACCCTCACCCCAAACCTATCATTCTCGTCTCAGTTTCAACCCCAGTACCAACCCTCATCCTACTCCAAATCCCAACCTAACCCTCACCCTCCCCTCAGCTCAGCCCAGCCTCTGCCCAGTTGCAGTCTTCCCCTCACTGTAACCCCAGCTCCACTCCATTCATTCATCTTTACTTCACTCATCTGCATGCAGGAACCTTGACAATGCCCAGGAGAGACCTCGGGGAGTAGGCACTCAGCTCATAGAATTTAAAGCCTGAATAAGAAATGCAACGGATTATATGGTTTCCAGAGTTAAATATTTGGCCTATGTTGGAGCTTTGCACTATTTAGATCATACACTCCTGGAATTGTCCATCTGCACCCCCAAATTCCCATGATTTCCCAACTGTGGTGTGGAGCACTCCAGCTGGCCATGTCACCCATTTCCCTCATTGCCTGGCCTGAAAGGGAAGTGGGGAGGAGCCCTGGATTGCGGAAACAGAAACCGAATCCTGAACCCAGGGATAGCTGCCCGCAGTGAACTACCTTTGCCCTGTATTCCCCAGGCCAGATGTTGGCCTTTGCCAGACCTTGGCCTGAGGTCTCATCCACTCTCCCCTGATGTCCTAGGACGCTTAGTCTCATGTAATCTTTATCCTCTCCCTTGATCTCACATAAGCAGCAAGCATGGGTGCCTACTATGTTCCAGGCCACACTAACCCAACCCTGGCACAGCCCATAACAGGTCCAGAAGTGGGCATTTTTAACTCTGTTTTCAAAGTGCTCAAGGCTTGGAGATGCAAGGATAAACCAGGAATTTCCAGTTTGGGGAACAATGCTATCCAAATGGTCATTGCCTACGGTGGTATCTATCCCTCAACACCAGGCTTTCAAACTTGGACAAGTGTCTCCCTTTTGGGGGGACACTGCTGCCCTTTCTGTTCTCGGGATGGTTTTCTGGGCCAAGGTTGGTCTTTGGGGTGGACAGGCTGAACCAATTAGCTGGACTCCAGGGAACTGACCCCAGCAGGAGATCTGGGGACAATATAGACATATCTTGTTGATGTTCTCAGCTACTAAGAAGCTAACCTGGACACCCTGCATGGCTCTGAGTCCCCAGGAGCCAGACTTGACCCTAAATATGCCCAATAGGTTGCCTTTACTCAGGGTGAGGAAAAGCACAGCCCTCAGGCCATGGGATCCAGCCTGGAGGACCATGAGCCTCTCAGTGGCCAAGGACTGATGTGAGTCATGTCCTTCTGGGAGAACAGCAGGTCTAGGTCCACCCAAAGAACTAGGGATGATCCACTGGGCCTCAGGAAGTGACCAGATTGGCAAGGTGGCTGGTCGCCTGAGGAGCAGTGCTCTTCTGTCCGTGCCACCCCTTTGCACCTTTGTCTTTGCCATGCTCCCTGCTAGGACATCCCTTCCCCTGTCTGCATTTGGCTAAGTGCTGCTTGACCATCCTAACCAGCAATTCAGGCCCTCCCCAGGCCCTGGGGCTCTGCCAAGCCTGCCCCAGGTGTGCCCCCTAATAGCCCTCAGAACCAACTGGGCTCAACACATGAGGCCGATGGGCTGGAAGCTGGGACCGGAGATGTCATGAGTTTCCTGTCCCCACTTCCATCCTCTTGGGCTGTGCCTCACCCTGCCAAGTCAGCATTTAGGACCAGGGAGGACTGCAAAGCTGGCAAAATGTGTTTTTGGTATCCCTTCCCTTCTGTCTTATGCCCATGGCATCCCTTAGGGTCTCTGCCCTGCCCCACCCGGGTATTCTCCATGACAGAAGACCTGCCTTCTTGTGCAAGGTATACAGTAGGTGTTTAAGTCATATCTGTGGGATACGTGCTGTGCAGGGCCCTCTTGCTGCCTCTCATACCTAGACTTGGCCCTGCTACCTCCCCATCCAGACTCAGAACCTCCAAGGCCTGGACCCTGCTCTCGACCATGGTGGACCTTGGAGGGCCTGAGGGCACTGCATTACTATGGGGTGCATGTACTCAGTTCTAGTCCCCAAGAAATGGGTGCTCACAAGCCGCCAGAGACAAGGCATGCTCAGAAATGGCTCTGGGGCAGCAGCAGGGGTGTCAAAGGGGAAGTTTGGTTTGGAGGCTGCCTCAAGCTGCACCTTGAATGATGTTCAGCAGGCAGAGACAGCAAAGATCACTTGTGGTGGGAACCCGCAGGAGAAAGGGCTAGCCTGGAGGGAGAGTGTCTATGTGAGGCAGATGGTGGCAGGAAATGAAGACTTCCCAGGAATGTATTGAGGCCCATGTCTCATGGGCAATGGGAGCCACAGAAGTTTCTGGAGTAAGGGAGTGACTCCTAAAGACAGCACTTTGTTCTGTCAGCCCCATTATGGCCTGCAGCTTGGAAAGCCGGTAGCAGGGAGGCAAATCTCAAGTAAGAAACCATCATTCTTGCTGGGTGCCTTGGAGTAGGTCACTGTGCCTCTCTGGGCTCCAGTTTCTGCTGCTTGGTGGTGGTGGTGGTAGCAGGGGAGGACAGCTGTTAATCTGCTCTAAGACAATTTCCCTGAAAGCAGAAGTTAGGTCACCAAGTGTGGGGGCGGGGCCAAGTGAACACAGGGGGCTTTCTGGGGCATTCCACCAAGTGGGGCATTCTACCAAGTGAGGCATTCCTGAGCACACCCTGAAGCTGGGAACATGGGCTCCTGGCTCCCTGCAGGTGGCTGTCCCAGAGGTCCCTGTGACTCTGTGCTCTCTCTGCGGTGACCCACACAGCACTTGGGGACACAGGGTTAGATCCTCAGCGGGCTCCGGAGCTGATGTGCCTGCAGTGTCTCTAGGAGCCCTTTTATGCCCACCAACTGTGCATCACCCTCTCAGGCACCAGACCCAGCACAACGACCTGCTATGGGCTTCCTGTTCCAGCTCCTTCTCCTGGCCTTAAGTTTCCCTCCAGGTAAGTGTCACTGCCCATCTCAGGGGGCTTTGCCTTAGCAAGTCTGGCTGGGCCAGGCATGCTGGACTATATCTGAGTCACAGATTTGGGTGTTGGAGGCTAGGAAGGACACAGGGTAATAGTGGTTGGGAGCTGGGTTGGAGCCCTGGGTCTCTCTTGGAGCTGCCTTGCAAGCTTCTGAGAAGCTCCTGGTCCATGGACTGTCTCTCAGGCCCCCAGAGGGGCTGCACTGGGGGTGTGTTGCTGGGGCAGGGTTTCTGGGTCCATCCAGGGCACCCATCTCTGGGGCAGATTGGGGGCTCTGCAGTGACTCCAGTCCTTCAGAGCCCTCCTATCTGTGCCTCTTCCCATCCCTCACCAGGCCAGGCCTCATGGGATGTCTCCAGTCCCCAGAAGGTGCAGGGTGTGAAGGGGTCCTGCTTGTTCATCCCCTGCATCTTCAACTTCCCTGCTGACGTGGAGGTGCCAAACGGCATCACAGCCATCTGGTACTATGACTATGCGGGCAAGCGGCAGGTGGTGAGCCACTCAGAGCACCCCAGCCTGGTGGAGGCGCGCTTCCGTGGCCGTGCTCAGCTGATGGGGAGACCAGAGCACAAGGTGTGCAACTTGCAGCTGATCGACCTGCAGACCGAAGACTCAGGTTCCTACAACTTCCGCTTTGAGATCAGTGAAGGCAACCGCTGGTCAGATGTCCAAGGCACCATGGTCACTGTGACAGGTGAGAGCAGGTGATTTGGCTACTGCCCAGAAGGGACTCCTGGGAGCTCTGGTAGCATAGTGGCTAAGACACTTGCCTGCTAACCAGACGGCTGGCGGTTCAAACCCACCAGCCACTCCTCGGAAGGAAG
>NW_006921607.1:986900-989906 GCF_000298275.1 Orycteropus afer afer
TTCAAACCCACCAGCCACTCCTCGGAAGGAAGGTTGGGCAATCCTACTTCCATAGTGATACTGCCTTGGAAACCCAAGGAGGGGTCACTATGAGTTGGGGCCGACTCGATGGCACATAACAACAACAACAACAGAAGGGACTCCTGGGGTGCTCCTAGACTGACTGGCTCATAGCCCAGCCCTTGTCCTAAACCTAACCTAATCCCAGCCCCAATCTTAGCCTCATCCCTGTCCCAGAGTCAGCCCCAGTTCCTGCCCCATCTTTTTCCCAGGGCCAGCCCCAGCTATGCCCCAGCCCCACTTCCTGGGCACTCCTTGCATTACCCCAAGTGGGATTGTGGGTGGATAGCAGCCTCCCCTTCTCCTTAAACCCCTCTGGCCCGGGCTCACCTCTCAGCTGGGGCTTCCAGGGTAGAGAGTCTCAGATGTGGAGAAGGAGAGTCCTGAGTTCTCCGTCTCTGTTTGCAGAGGATCCCCTCATTCCTACCATTGCCTCGCCGGCCAAGCTGCATGAAGGCATGGAGGTGGACTTCAACTGCTCTACTCCCTACATGTGCCTAAAGAAGCCAGTCAACCTGGAGTGGCATGGCCAGGACCTGGCTCACTCTGTCACCTCCACCCTCCAGATTCTGGAGCCCACTGGCATCAACTACCAGGAGACCCTCCACACAACCCTGTCCTGGCAGGACCATGGCCGGACCCTGTACTGCCAGCTCTCGGTGGCTGGCCGCAGGGTACAGGGCGAGATACACCTTCAAGTGCAGTGTGAGTGAGTTAGGAGACACACTCATGCTATTGAACATGACCTCTGTGGCTCCCCAATGGCAATCAGTCCCTCTCCAGCCCATAGAAGCAGAACTCTCACTCTGAGGCAAAGCAGGGGCTTCCAGGGCAGGAGGTGGACAGAGATTGCTAAGTCACTAAGAGCCCCATGTAATGGTAATCTTCTAATTCCTGCTGGCTTTGAAGGGGGCAAATATCTTGTTCTTGTCCTTGGGCAGAGGAGAGGTGACACAGAAGCCCAGGGAAATAGGAACTCTCTAGTTAGTTTTGAAAAGAGCTCTGGTGGTATAGTGAGTGGTTAAGGCGTTTGGCTGCTAACCAAAAGGTCAGTGGTTCAAACCCACCAGCCATTCCATGGAAAAATGATGAGGCAGTCTGCTTCTGTAAAGACTTATAGCCTTGGAAACCCAACGGGGGTCTCTATGACTTGGAATCAACTCAATGGCAGGGCATTTGTTTTTTTATAGTGAGTCAACTTGGGGGGTCAACAGCACTTGTCCTGGGATTTAGCCCAGCTGGGGAAGTGGGGTAGTGCCTAAGGCATTTGATTGCTAACCAGAAGGCTGGCGGTTCAAACCCACCAGCCACTCCTCAGAAGGAAGATTGGGCAATCTACTTCTGTAAAGATTTACCACCTCAGAAACCCAAGGAGGGGTTGCTATGAGTTGGAATTGACTCCCTGGCAGTGAGTTTGGTTTTTTCACATTAGGCTACTCACTCTTGTGGTGAACAGGGAGTCACCTAGATATGGCAAAGAGTCAGCGGGGCGAGAAAGCCTGTTTCCATTCAGTTACACATCTTCCCACCACAGTAAAACAAGGCGATCTGTTCTAGAAGGACTGCCATTCACGGGGCCTGTATTGGGCTGCCTGGGTCCCCTGCTCATAGATGAACAAATCTCAGGCAAGGCACTTGCCCCTTAGAGTCTTTGTTTTCTCACCAATATGGCAGAGGAAACAAACAAACAAACCAGTTGCTGTTAAGATGATCCTGATTCATGAGGACCCCATATCTTTCAGAGAACTGTGCTTCATAGGGTTCTCAATGGCTGTTTTTTTTGGGGGAAGCTGATCACTAGGCCTATGTTCTATGTTAACTGTTTGCAATCCCCAAGGACCCAAATAAGCAAAACCAAACTCACTGCCATTAAGTTGATTCTGACTCATAATGACCCCCATTGGGTCTCCAAGGCTGTAAATCTTTATGGAAGGACACTGCCTCATCTATCTTCCACAGAGCAACCAGTTGGTTTGAACCTCTGACCTTTTGGTTAGCAGCCAAATGCCTTAACAACTACACCACCAGAGATTCTTAAAGACCTACATAAACCAAAAAACCAAACTCACTGCTGTCAAGTCAGATCCAACTCATAGCGACCCCTCCTTGGGTTTCCGAGGTGGTATCACTATGGAAATAGATTGCCCAAACTTCCTTCCGAGGAGTAGCTGGTGGGTTTGAACCGCCAGCCGTCTGGTTAGCAGGCAAGTGTCTTAGCCACTATGCTACCAGAGCTCCCTCATATTGTTGTTGTTGTTATGTGCCGTCGAGTCGGCCCCGACTCATAGCGACCCCTCCTTGGGTTTCTGAGGCAGTATCACTACGGAAGTAGGATTGCCCAACCTCCCTTCCGAGGAGTGGCTGGTGGGTTTGAACCGCCAGCCGTCTGGTTAGCAGGCAAGTGTCTTAGCCACTATGCTACCAGAGCTCCCTCATAGTAGAGGTAAAAATAAGTAGCTCCTGTCTCATAGAGTTGGTATGAAAATCGAATGGAATGACTCAGATAAGGTAGTCAGAACAGTGCTTGGCACATACTAAGCACTTGAAAATACTAGCTTTTATTATTATGTTTACATAGAGAAAGGATTTAGAACAAGATTTAAAGAAATGCAGGTTCTTTGTATTGTTGGTACCTTCCTTACAAACTGACTAACTAGTCTCAGAGCTAGTTTGATGCTGTCTTTCATCCCCTCTCATTGGATGGTTGGTCCCTTGCCAACAGCTGCTTCAGGTCACTGAAACAAGCTGGGTGGTATCCATGATTTTGTCTTTGGAACCAGCACCAGTTGCTGTTGAGTCAACTTCACTCATAGAGACCCCACGTGTGTCAGAGCAGAATTGTGCCCCCTAGGGCTTTCAAGGGAGCTCTGGTAGCATAGTGGCTAAGACACTTGACTGCTAACCAGAGGGCTGGTGGTTCAAACCCACCAGCCACTCCTCGGAAGG
>NW_006921607.1:990376-1022172 GCF_000298275.1 Orycteropus afer afer
TAGGTGGGGGTTGGGGATAACAGAGCCTGCCTTGGACAGGGTAACTCATGGGACTGATGTTTTATCTGAGTGGGGCCTTAGGAAGGAGTTTGAAAGGGAGGAGAGGTGTGAGTAAGAGGAGGAGACATATGCCACCTTTGCCCTCCCCTTTCCCCTTACCCTGTACCTCCACCCTGCCTTGCAGATGCCCCCAGGGGAGTGGAGATCCTCCTCAGCCCCTCAGGGCAGAACATCCTCCCAGGTGAACCGGTCACGCTCATCTGCCAGGTGAATAGCAGCTACCCAGAGGTCAAGTCTGTGCAGTGGGTCAAGGATGGTGTGCCCCTCGAAGCCAAGAGTCGTGTGTTGCGGTTGCCCCAGGCCACCTGGGCTGATGCTGGCATCTATACCTGCCAAGTTGAGAATGTCATGGGTTCTGCCATCTCAACCCCCATCAGCCTCCATGTTTTCAGTGAGTCCTGATGAGACTGGGTCTTGGTCAGAGAGCAGGGAGGGATTCAGGCCGCTGGGCTGAGAGGAACCAGGCCAGGGCACAGCCAGAGGCAGGCAGAGCTCAGGGCCTCATGGAATACTGGTGTGGAGAAAGGAGTCCACACCCTGCCCCAGCAAGCCAGGGCCCCATGGAGAATAAAGAGGCCCACAGCTCTGCAGGTAGACGGCCATGGGGTTTAGTGGAGGATCCCAGGGAACAGGACAGAGGTGTAGAACCAACCAGGGACTTCAGTGCAGAGGGGTGTGGTGCAGACTGTTCAGATTCAGGTTGATGGGCTGTAGCCCCAGGGGCTCTGAGGGGTTGGAGCTGGAAGTTCGATAGTTAGTTCTCCAGCACTAACCCCTGCCCCCTGATGCTCATACAGTGGCTGAGGTCCAGGTGAGCCCAGCAGGTCCCATCCTGGAAAACCAGACAGTGACACTGACCTGCAACACGCCCAGTGGGGCACAGAGCGAGATCCACTACAGCTGGTACAAGAACCAGCTCCTGTTGAAGGACGCCCACACCCGCACCCTCCAGCTGCATCCGGCCACCAGGGCTGACACTGGCTTCTACATCTGCGAGGTGCAGAATGCCCAGGGCAGTGAGCGCTCGGGCCCCGTCAGCGTGGTGGTCAAGCGTAAGTGGCCAGGGTGGTGCTGGGCACTGCCAGAGCCCAGGGAAAGGCAAATGGGGGCCTAAGGGTGGGGTCCCTGCAGTAGGGTGGGGTCCTGGATGCAAGAACTGCAAAGCCACTTCACATGGACACCAGCTCTATAGTCCAATGGCTCTAAGCTCATTTCTCAGCTTTGCACACCTGCACAAGCCTTTCACTGTCCTGGGCCTCGGTTTCCTCATATTAAAAATAACAACAACAAAAAACTTTAATTTTGACATAATTTCAAACTTACGAACTATTGCAAATAGTACAAAGAAGTATCCCTTTCATGAAGGTTCTCCATTTGTTGGCATTGTGGCTTATTTGCTTTAGCCTTCTCTCTATTTATTATGTAAGTACATGTAATACACATGTCCTCTCTACATAAACACATTAACACATATACACTCACATGTTGTTAGTTGATGTGGTGTTGGCTCTGACTCATGATGATTCCACGTATAACAGAATAAACGTTGCCTAGTCTTTTTTTTTTTTTTTAATTTTTATTGTGATCTGAGTGAAAGTTTACAGAGCAAATTCATTTTCTGTACAGCAGTTCATACATATTTTATTTCATGACATTGACTGCAACTCCCCACAATGTAACAGCCCACTTCTTCCCTGTAGTTACCTCTGCCCTGTGTCCTTCTTTCCTATGCATTCCTGCCTCTGAGCTATCTCCTCATGCAAATATTGCCCTTCTGTTCTCCCATGATTGATCACCCTAAAGAGTGTATCTACCTGATGTAAATGTTCACTTCCTACGCCTGTCTATTGTTTGGCTGGAAGCCACTAGAGTGAGTTCAGTTCCAGACCTAATGGGTAACTAGTGACCATAGTCTTGTCTCACCAGGCTCTATCAGACCAGTAAACCTGGTCTTTTTTTTTTTTTAATGATTTTGAGTTTTGTTGCACATTGTTCTCCTACTCTATCCAGATCTCCTGCACTGACCCCTTTCTGAGTGGTTGACAGCTGGGCACCATCTAGTTCTTCTGGTCTCATGGTCATACAGGCTGAGGATCGCGTGGTCTACTAGTCCCTTGGCCTAATTGCTTCCATGTGTTTTGGTTTTCTTCTTCTTTGGTCTGGATGAGGAGAGACCCATCGTTGCATCTTAGACGGCCACTCGCAAGCTTTGGTGCCCAGTCTTGCATCATCTTCATGTTGTTATGTTTGAGTTCATTGTTCTGGTTACTGTGTAGCACCTTCTAACATAGGAGTTCATTTTGTAGCACTGTATCAGATCATATTCTGTTGTGATCCATAAAGTTTTATTGGCTAATTTTTGGAAGTAGGTCACCAAGCCTTTCTCCGTAGTCTGTCTTAGTCTGAAGCTCTGCTGAAAACTCTTCACCATGCTGATATTTGAAGTATTGGTGGTATAGCACTATAGCAATATGCAAGCCACCACAGTATGGAAAAGTGACAGACAGGTGGTACATTCATATATGTTCTCTATCTGTCTACTTATTTATTTCCCTGAATCATCTGAGAATAAGTTGCAGATATGAAGATGTGATGCTCCTCTACCCTTAATTTCCTCAGGATGTATTTTCTAAGGTCATTCCCTTATACAACCACAATCAGGAAATTCATATTGATATGAGACTATTATCTAATCTACAACTTATATTAAAATTTTATGAAATTTTCCCATTCATGTCCTTTATGGCAATATTTTTTTCTAGTCCAGGATCCCGTCCAGAATCATAGTTTGCATTCAGTTGTTATCTTTCTTTATTCTCCTTTATCTGGGATAGTCCCTAAGTCTTTCCTTGCCTTTCTTAATATAAAATTGAAATTTGAAGAGTACAGGGCAATTGAGGAGCTCTGGTGGTATAGTGCCTAAAACATTTGCCTGCTAACCAGAAGGTTGGTGGTTCAAATCCACCAGCCACCCTACACACGGAAAACTGGGTAATCTAGTTTCATAAAGATTTACTGCCAGGGAAACCCAAAGTGGGTCACTATGAGTCGGAATCAACTCGATGGCAGTGGGTTTGGTTTTTTAGGTTTGGTGGTGTAGTGGTTAAAGCATTGGACTGCTAACCAAGGGTCCATGATTCAAACTCATCAGCTGCTCTTCAGGAGAAAGATGAGGCAGTATGTTTCTGTAAAGATTGACAGCCTTGGAAACGCTCTGGGAGCACTTCTACTTGGTCCTGTAGGGTTGCTATAAGTTGGAATTGACTCAATGGCAGTAGGTTTGGGTTTTTTGGTTACAGGGTGGTTACTTAGTAAATGCCCCTCAATTAGTGTTTGTTGGGATAGAATAGATTGAGACTATGCACTTCATGCTGTGCTGATTGCGTCTGCCTTGGTGCATCATACCAGGAGGTGCACAATGTCGATTTGTTGGTTGTCCTGTCATCGATAGTGTTCACTTGGTCACCTGGTTAAAATGCTGTCAGCTGGATCTCTCCACTAGTTTTCTCATCATTAAAGTAGGTTCCTGGTACCCACTTACAGGGTTGTCACAGGATTGACTGGAATAAAAGTGGTTTGCCAGGTGCATACAGTGGTACTCTACAGGCACTCAGCTGTTGGGGTTGCCCCTCTCTCTCTGGGCATTATGGGACAAAGGGGATACAGGGGCCCTAGACTAAAAGGGGGAATCTGGAGAGTCCCCCATCTGAGGGTAACAGGCCCGGCTCTTATCTCCACACAGACCCACCCCTCACCCCGGACCTGACTACTTTCCTCGAGACACAGATGGGGCTCGTGGGCATCGTCCACTGCTCCGTGGTCAGTGAACCCCTGGCCGCCCTGGTACTGTCACGTGGGAGCCTCATCCTGGCCTCCACTTCTGGGGACGGTGAGCACAGTCCACGCTTCAGTGTCTCCTCTGCTCCCAACTCTCTGCGCCTGGAGATTCGAGACCTGGAGCCAACTGACAGTGGGGAATACAAGTGCCTGGCCACCAATTCTCTTGGAAATGCGTCCTCTACCCTGGACTTCCACGCTTATGGTAAGAGAGCACAGGAGGGCTGGCTGAGGGAGACCAAGGAGGAAGCCTGCTCTGGTCCTTCCTTCTGAGTCCAGAGGGCTCGATAGAGGGGCTGAACCAATTACATCAAAGACTTGGGCTTGTATGTCATCCCAGCCTCAGAGGTTCCTGGAAGTCAAGGCAAAAAGGGAAATAAGACAGGTTGAATTACTCCTTTTGTATATTCTGAACTTGGGGAGTCCTTCATATGCATTCATTTATTTTTTATTAAACTTTCGGGGTAGGCTCTGTGCTAGGAGTTAGATGCAGGAGATAAAATGGAGAATTAGGGTTTTCTAGGGAGCTCTAGTAGCACAGTGCCTAAGGCATTTGACTGCTAACCAGAAGGTTGGCAGTTCAAACCCACCAGCCACTCTCCGGAAGGAAGACCAGGCAATCTATTTCTGTAAAGATTTACTGCCTCAGAAACCCAATGGGGGTCACTATGAGTCAGAATCAACTTGGTGGCAGTGGGTTTCTGGTAGTTCTTGGCACGTGTGCTACCCTTCCCTCCTCCTGAGGCCATCGCAGTCCCAGCTAATGGACCGAGTCAGGTTTTTAATTTATTTTATTGTGGTAAAATATACATAACATAAATTTGGCATTTGAACCATGTTTAAGTGTACAATTCAAAGGTGTTAATTACATTCACAGTGTTGTGCAATCATTACCACTATTTGTTTCCACAAGTTTTTCATCACCTCAAAGAGAAATTCTATAACCTTTGGGCAATGATCCCCCACTCCCCTCAATCCTTAACCCCTGGAAACTTCTAATCTACTTCCTGTTTCTATACATTTACCTGTTCTAGATATTTCAGTGAGATCCTATAATATCTGTTCTTTTGTGTCCGGCTTATTCCACTCAGCATGATGTATTTCGGGTTGATCCTTGTTGCATCAGCACTTCACTTCTCTTTATGGCTGAAATATATCCCATTGTGTGGATGTACCACCTTTTTTGTTTATCCATTCATATGTTGATGGACACTTGGTGTCTCTCCATTTTTGCTGTTGTGAGCAAGGCTGCAATGAGCACTGGCATACAAGGATCTGTTTGAGTCCCTGCTTTCAATTACTTTGGGTAAACACCCAGGAGCGGAATTGCTGGGTCATGTGGCAGTTCTGTGTTTAAATTCTTTGAGGAACTGCCGAACTCTTTTCCACAGCAGCTACACCATTTTACAACCCCACCAGCAATAGATAAGGCTTCTAATTTCTCCATGTTTTCCAGGCAGGTTTTTGACATAGGCAACCTTACTGCAGCCAGCTGCTACCAATAGATCTGAGCTGGCATTCAAGGCCAAACCCTCCTGATTGACTAGAAGACACCGAGCTGACATACCTACAGTCCTGAGGGGAGAGGAGAACCTGGGGGGCTTCTTGCAGGTGGTGGCAGGGCTCCACAGGCATGCAGGGAAGCTGAGCCAAGCCATGGGACCCTCATAGCTTCCCCAACCTCTCTCCTCCCTCTCCCATAGCTGCCCGCATCCTCATCAGTCCGGCTACAGAGGTGGTGGAAGGGCAGGCAGTGAGGCTGACCTGCAGGAGTGGCCTGAGCCATGGGCCTGACACCCGCTTCTTCTGGTACCGGAATGGAGCCCTGCTTCTTGAGGGATCTAGCAGCAGCCTTGTACTCCCCGCGGCCTCCAGCACCGATGACGCTGGCTCATACCACTGCCGGTTCCAGGATGGCCACACCTCCAGCGGCCCCTCCTTACCTGCTGTCCTCACTGTGCTCTGTGAGCTGCCCTCCTTGCCCCTTGCTGCCTGTTGTGGGGGAAATCAGGGAACCACCAGCCATCCCCAACTTTTCCAGGCCCTCCTGACCCTGTCCTGCTCTGGGGTCCAGACCAGGAGGGTAACCACAGGCCTGAGCATCATGAACCTCTCCACCTAGGGCTGTTTGAGGAACAGGCTGGGTGGGCCTTCCTCTACCTCATTACAGCTCACTTCCAATCCCAGCCCCTTTTGGGATAGCTTCAAATCCACTATGGACACTGTATCCAAGCTTTATTCTCCTGGGACACAAACTCCTATACATGTGCACACGCCCCATAGGCTGTGTCCTCACAGGCTCCCACAGACGTCAAGGCAGGACTCTTCACATAGGGATAGGCCAGCCCCTCTGGGCATCCTGCCAAGGGTGGCTGCTCCATATTAGCCTGAGGGGCTGACTAATGTCAGGGCGCACTTCAACCCAGAAAGTCTCTCTGACGCATGCAGAGTGACACTGGGGACTGTCGGAAAAGCAACTTGCTTCTCCAAGGGTTTCCTGGTTTCTGACTGGGATTACATGGGGGCCCTGGCTGATGTCTGTCTTGACCATCCATCTCTGGAAGCCTCTAGATAAAGGGCATGCTGGGCATTATCTGAGTATGATGGGAGCTGGCTTGGAAATCAGAGATAAGGGGCAGGAAAGGTCTTAGAGGAAGACTCCATGGTAAGGGGTAGTGTCAGGGTCAGAGCAGAGAGCAAGACTCTCAGGAATTACTCTGTGGGTGCCTGGCTCAGTAGCAGATGAGACTTCTGCCAGGTGGCTTCTAGCCCATGCAACCCCTTTGTGCCAGTTAGAAAATAGTGATTCTTCTTCTGGGAAGATGCATTCCTGTGCATAGCTTAGCACCAGGGACCTGGGCTGAATTCTACAGCTGTCTGTGGCCACACTAGGCACGTGCCTTGGTCTAATGTGTCCTGGGAACCTAAGCCTGGATGGACCTGGGGGCTGTAACCCTGGCCGTGGTGTGGGATGAGCGCTGTGCTCTTCCTCCCTTACAGATGCCCCACGCCAGCCCATGCTCACCGCCCGACTGGACCCTGACGCTGCTGGAGCCAGGGCTGGACGTCGAGGTCTCATCTTGTGCCGTGTGGACAGTGACCCTCCGGCCCAGCTTCAGCTGCTCCACGGGGACCAGTTTGTGGCCTCTTCCCTGCCATCATGTGGGGGCTGTTCCCAGCGCATAAAGGTCACTAGAGCCCCCAACTTTCTGCGTGTGGAGATTCACAACCCGGTTCTGGAGGACGAGGGGGAATACCTGTGCGAGGCGAGCAATGCCATGGGCAATGCCTCAGCCTGGGCAACCTTCAATGCTCAAGGTGAGTCTGGCAGGGAATGGGCCTCTGGTTATCAGTGGTTCATGCCCCAGGGCTGGTGCTCCCAAGCCTGTTTCTGGGCAGCCTCTACTCCAGAAGGTCCAATAGGTAGAAACTACTTTCTGTTTAACAATGGGAGGAGGTGATAAATGGAAGCCCCCAGTACCTCCCTGCTTCCCTCCACACTGGGAGAGGTCAAAGCTGTCTGTCCTCTGCTCAGAGCCTGGGGCTCTGTGAGCTCTGCGTGGTTGTCTTGTCTTCCTTGCCCTTTATTGGCCCTCTTCTCTGACCTGTGCCCCTCCTCATGCTCCCCAGGGCCTGCTTTTCATAGGCTCCCTGGTCTCCCACAGGGGTTCTGGCCACCTAAGGGTCACACTGCCTATTAGAGGAGCCCACAGCTCTCCTGTGAGCTTATCTGCTTGACTCCCTACCCTGTGGGTGCCCCCAAGGGTCTCCTCTCCACCTTCTCCACACATAGGGTCTGACCAGGCTGGGAGGCTGGGTCACTGGGCCCTGGCCTTGCCTTAAGTGAGCCTGTATTGCTGCTCTCCAGCCACCGTCCTGGTCATCACACCATCGGACACGCTGCAGGAGGGCATGGCAGCCAACCTGACTTGCATTGTGAGCCGAGAGGCTGCCGACAGCCCTGCCAACTTCTCCTGGTTCCGGGATGGGGTACTGTGGAGCCAGGGTCCCCTGGAGACAGTGACCCTGCTGTCCGTGGCCCGGACTGATGCCGCCCGCTATGCCTGCCACATCGTCACTGGGGCTGGGGCCCGGCTCTCTGCCCCTGTGGTCCTGAGTGTGCTCTGTGGGTGATGGGCAAGGGCAGAGTTGGGGATTCAGAGGGTTGAGGGGTAGTCTGGGGGAGAAGACCAGGGCTGGGGTTCAGACAAGGGCGGGCCTGGACTGTTTTGTGTAGAGTGGAGGAGCAGGATGTTGTGTGACAGCTAGATCATGGCAGGTGAGTCTGGGGTGGCTTGAGCTTCCCATGTCTCCACAGATCCCCCAGATCCACCAACGCTGACAGCCCTCCTAGACATGGGCCAGGGCTATGTGGCTGTGTTTGTTTGCACGGTGGACAGCCGTCCCCCAGCCCAGCTGACCCTATTCCACGAGGAGCGCCTCCTGGCCACTAGCCCAGGGTCCCAGCTCCCATCCCATGGCCGGCTGCAGGCCAAGTCCACAGCCAATTCCCTGCAGCTGGAGGTTCGAGAGCTGGGCCCTGGGGACTCTGGCAGCTACCGCTGTGAGGCCACAAATGTTTTTGGATCAGCCAACACCTCCCTCTTCTTCCAGGTCCGAGGTGAGTGCTTGTCCTCTGAAGATGTGACAGCCCCTAATGCCTTGAAGGCCACTCTGGCCAGGCTTTGAGCTGGGTAGTGTGGATCTTGTGCAGAAATATGAGCTTTTCAGCCCTGGTCAGGGGACAATTTCCAGCCAGTCAGCAGGAGACACCTCCCATTGTCTCCAGTTAGGTATTTTTACCTGTAAAAACTGCAACAGTCACTAGGAGGCAGTGGCAATTGCACCAGGTGGCTCAATGAGTTGGAGTACTTTTTGACAGATAACGTCACTTTATAATAATATGGTTTTGTTACATAATAAAATTCATATACAAAACCACATATATCTGCATATATGTGGGTATACATACCCCCCTCACACATATATATTCCTATAAAAATCTTCCCTAAGTGAATCAGCCAGGAAAAACAAAAGATAATACCTGTAACACAAAAGCCAAAGAAAAACACATACTTTTTCTCCTACAGTGACAAACAACATCAAATTTGGACATTTACTTTGGGCCTTGTTCTGTCCTTGGTCTTGTGTATATTTTCTTACTTATTGTACCCATTTCATAGGCAGAGAAAACAAAGGTCAGAGAGTTTCAGGAGCTTGCTCATGGTCACATGACTAGCAGGGGACACTGCTAGCTCCAGAGTAACTCAGTCTGATCCCAGGCTCAGCCTGAGTTCTCCAGCTGTTCCTCCATCTCATTCCAGCCCTCTCTCTACCTGCCTGGGATCCAGGGAGCTCCTAGGAGCTGTCCTTTGCTTGGTTATCAGATCCTGGTCTCTCATGCAGAGCTGGACCAGAAAGAGCTGGAGAACCCAAGATTACAAAACTGCTCACCTCTTCTAAACCCTCAGCTACCCACACTGAGTCCCTTTCATGAACAACACATGCTTGGGCAACAGTGGCCTTTGGTATGACCTAAATCATTCCTAAAGTAGAGGGTCACAAGAAGGGAAAGACCCCCAATGACATGGATTGACACAGTGGCTGCAATGATGGGCTCAAGCACAGCAAGGATTGTGAGGATGGTGCAGGACTGGGCAGTGCCCTTTACACATCTTTGAAACTCAGGCTTTGTTGCATCTTGAAGAGCCTGGCTACAGGGCCCACAGGCTCCACCGCTGATGCCCAGCCACATGGCAGCGGGCGTCTC
This sequence comes from Orycteropus afer afer, assembly GCF_000298275.1. Taxonomy (NCBI): domain Eukaryota; kingdom Metazoa; phylum Chordata; class Mammalia; order Tubulidentata; family Orycteropodidae; genus Orycteropus; species Orycteropus afer. Next base: position 1,000,044 of record NW_006921607.1, read on the forward strand.
CCACTCCCTCTTTGGTCAGCTGCGTGGAAAGGTGGCTATGAGTTGGAGCCAGCTTGTTAGGCACCTAATAACAACAATAACAAATCCCTCCTGTGTCAGTGCTTTATGGGCTGAACCAAAATTTGTAGGTGCTGCAGTTAGCAGTTCAAACCACTAGCTGCTCCGCGAGAGGAAGATGAGGTGATCTACTTTCATAAAGATTTAGTCTTAGTGCCCGGCTACCACTGTCAACGACTTGGAGGGGGATCTGTGTAGGATAGAGTGGGAGAACAACGTGGAACAAAACTCAAAATCATTAAAAAGGAACCAGGTTTGCTGGTCTGATAGAGCCGGATGGAACCACTGAGACTATGGCCCCTAGCCACCCTCTAGGTCTGAAATTGAGCCCATACCTGTGGCTGCCAGCCAAACAAAAGACAGGCATATGACCTGGACATTTACATTAGGTAGATACACTCCTTGGAGAGAACAATCATGGGAGAATAGAAGGGCTGTTTACCCACAGGGAGACAGCTCGAGGGGTGGGGGCAGGAGTGCATGGAGGGATGGACGCAGGGAAGAGGTAACTAGGAGGAAGTGGTGGGGAGCTGTTGCATTGTGGGAAATTGCAGTCAATGTTATTAGACAAAGTGTATGTGAGTTGCTGTACGCAAAGTGAATTTGCTCTGGAAATTTTCACCCAAATCACAATAAAAATAATAATAAAAAAAAGATTTACAGCCTTAGCATCCCAATGGGGGTCGCTATGAGTAGGAATCCACTTGATAGCAGTGGGTTTGGTTTTTTTGGTTTGGTGCCTGGCACTGGGTCACAGGGTACACAAGCTTGGCCCTTGGGCTCACCCTTTGGTATACAAAGTAAAATTGTAGCTCAAGGTAGTGGGTGACAAATGCCAGGACAGAACCAGTGCCAGGGAGTTGGAAGCTGGAGAGGTGGAGGCATGGAGCTGGGTGGAGCTCTCACCAGTGGTCCAGTGGGGAGCTGTGACTCCAGGTTGAACCTCCTGCCAAGCTGGGGTCATGCAGCTTTTGTGTGGACAGACACACCCAGATATGGGACAGTACGGCAGAGAACTCTCATCTATTCTTGGTTTCTCCTTGCAGGAGCCTGGGTCCAGGTGTCACCATCACCTGAGCTCCAGGAAGGCCAGGAAGTGGTTCTGAGGTGCCAGGTACCCACAGGGGTCCCGGATGGGACCTCATTTCGCTGGTATCGGAATGGCCAGCTCCTCCAGGAGCCCACCTCAGCCACACTCCGCTTTGCAGCCATTACTTCAAGCCAAGCTGGAGCCTACCACTGCCAAGCCCAGACCCTGGGCTCAGCCACCACGAGCCTGGCCACCCCTGTCAGCCTCCACGTGTCCTGTAAGAAATTCCATCCTGTCTATGTGGGGGGTGGAGATGTCCCTGATCTAGAGCTCTGCCTCCATGAAAGAGCCCCAGATGAGGGACCCCCTGGTTGGACCCTGACCATTCCCCACCCTGTGTAGATGCACCCCGCCAGGCCATGCTCACTATCCTGATGGACACGGGCCCTGGGCGACTGGGCCTCCTTCTGTGCCATGTGGACAGTGACCCTCCAGCCCAGCTGCAGCTGTTCCATGGGGACCACCTTGTGGCCTCTACCACACAGCATTTGGGAGACCCTTCAGGCAGCTCCCCTCGGCTGCAGGTGACTGTGGCCCCCAATGCTTTACGCCTGGAAATCCATGGTGCAGTGCTGGAGGATGAGGGTGTCTACACCTGTGTGGCCACCAATGCCCTGGGCCGGACTTTGACTTCGACAGCCTTTGATGCGCAGGGTCAGTGTGGGGGTGTGCATGTGTGTGCAGGTGGTTCTTTTTAAGAGAGGACGTGGGAGAAAGTGCCAGAAGACTGAGGTGCAGGCAGGAGGGCAGAGCATAAAGACAGTCCCCATTCCCCACCCTCCTCCAGGCAGTAGTTTCTACCCTTGTGTCTCACGGAAGTGCTTTATTAAAATCAGAAATCTATATCTCTGCCCAGTGGATAAAACCAATCAGAGAAGGGGTACTCCAGGGGATACAGGGCAGGGAGGCCTATGCCTCCCCTTATTCTCTCCACAAGGGCCAGGGTGGGGCACATGGCACTCTAGGGTTCCCAGAGCCCCACTAAGGATCTCCTGAGAGATGATAATGAGATGTTTTGCAAACCTGACCCCCATTTGCAAGCAGTAGGAGTCACCTCACTCATGGGGACAGGTGGCTACTCTGTATAACCTCATGGGTGTCCCCATGCCTTCCTTCCCACTCAGCTGTGAGTGTGCAGGTATGGCCTGAAGCTACAGTGCATGAGGGCCAGCTGGTAAACTTGACCTGCCTGGTATGGACCCACCTGGTCCAGCTCAACTACACATGGTATCAGGATGGGAAGCAGCGCCCAGGCACCCGCTCCATCATCTTGCCCAATGTCACAGTCACGGATGCGGCTTCCTATCGCTGTGGTGTGGAGACCTCTGGCCAGGCACCCCGCCTCTCCAGACCTGTCCCCCTGGATGTCCTCTGTGAGTCTGTTGGATATGGGTGGGGCTGGGAGAAATAAGTTGGCACCCTACCAGGCTGCTCTGAGCAGCCTACAGGAATCAGGTATGGCCCATAGATGCCCAGCCTGGGAACTCAGAGCCTTTCCCAGCCAAGAGAGCACTGGACAAGGAGCATGAGAGTTGGGGGACAATGGGTATGCTTCTTCCTGGGCAGAGGAGCAGTGCTCAAGATTGGGCAACTGGGGAACCTTCAGGTGGATAGCCAAGGCCCTCCTGGATTTGAATGTCCCCTACTAACTGGGAAGTATGGGCAATCTACTTCCATAGTGATACTGCCTCAGAAACCCAAGGAGGGGCCACTATGAGTCAGGTCTGACTCGATGGCACATAACAACAACTGGCCTTCTCACAGCTCCTGTGCCTCTTTTGTCCCTACAGATGCACCCCGTGGCCTACATCTGACCTACCTTCTGGAGAGTCATGGTGGGCAGCTAGCCCTGCTCCTGTGCACTGTGGACAGTCGTCCACCTGCCCAGCTAGCCCTCAGCCATGCTGGCCGCCTCCTGGCTTCCTCGACCACAGACTCTGTCCCCAACACCCTGCGCCTGGAGCTGTGGGAGCCCAAGCCCAGAGATGAGGGCCTCTACAGCTGTTCTGCCCACAGCCCTCTGGGCCAGGCCAACACATCCCTGGAGCTACAGCTAGAGGGTGAGGCCAGGTCCAGGCCAAGCCCACTGGGTGGGGACCAGCTGTGGCATCTTGCTGAGCCTGGTTGACCCTGATGTCTTTGGTAACAGGAGTGCGGGTCACCCTGGCTCCATCAGCCTCTGTGCCCGAGGGGGCCCCCGTGATGGTGACCTGTGAGGATCCTGCTGCCCACCCACCCACCCTCTATGCTTGGTACCACAATGGCCATTGGCTGCAGGAGGGGCCAGCTGCCTCCCTCTCATTCCCAGTTGCTACGCGGGCTCACGTGGGTGCTTACTCCTGCCAGGCCCAAGATGTTCAGGGCACACGCAGCTCCCGGCCTGCTGCCCTGCAAGTTCTCTGTGAGCAGGGGAACCTTGGCGGGGGGTGCCCAGGATGGGGTGGATAGAGAGTGCTTCCAGGCCCTGGTTGGGGAGCATGGACTGCAATGGGCCTGGGAGCAGGTACCTGGGGAAAGGACATAGGTGATGTGAAGAGACTTGGGGCTTCTGGTGGGATGAGGAAGGTGAATCCTGCTCAGACAAACCTGCTCACAGCACTCCTGAGGTGTCACTTCTTAGAGGTAATCATTGGTCCAGAGGCTTCAGGCATGTTGGCTGTGGACAGGGCTCAGTTATGCAACCCAAAGGTGCCCAGGAAGGCCCCCAACTGTTCCGCACCCTTCTCTAGATGCTCCCCGTGATGCTGTCCTGTCCTTTTTCCGGGACTCGCGGACCAGCCCCGCGACTGTGGTGCAGTGCACTGTGGACAGTGAGCCGTCTGCTGAGCTGACCCTGTCCCATGATGGCCAGGTGCTGGCCACCAGCCAGGGGGCCCATGGCTTGGCATCAGGGACAGGCCCTGTCCAGGTGGCCCGCAACGCCCTGAGGCTGCAGGTGCAAGAGGTGCCAGCAGGGGATGAGGGCATCTATGTCTGCACAGCCCGTAACTCACTGGGCTCAGTCAGCACCACTGGGCAGCTTCGGGCTGAAGGTGAGTAGTTAGGGGAGGGGCCAGATGTGTGGGCTCAATGCATGGGGTCATGTGCTGTGGGGCTCATGTACTGTGGGGTTGTAGTCCATGGGAGGGTTGAGGCTCCCACCCTAGAGATAAGATAGAGCCCTGCCTCAAGATGCCTAATCAGACAAAGGAGGCCCAGTTCCCATTGGAGGAGGCTGCCCAATCTGAGGCGGAAGATATAGCCTTGCCATGGCCCTGGGAAGGGAGTTTGGAGATGTGGGGAGAGGGAAACTGCCCTCACAAAACTCCAGCTAGGGGTGGAGACCCAGATCTACCCTGGGGAAGTCGGGTGGGGATAGAGAGACAGACTTCACCCTCAGGGAGCCCTGTCTGAGGGAGGAGGTGCAGTCCCACCTTGCTGAAGGCAAGATGCAGCCTCATCCACCAGCAAGCCTGGTCTCCTGAAGATGGCACAGCCCTGCCCGGGAGCACCTAGCTCAAGGACGAGAACCAGATCTGTTCTCAGAGGAGACATGGTCCCACCCTGGAGGGCGCAGAGCCCAGTCAGATTCAGACCTTCCCACAATGGACAGAGGCCACTTCAGAGCCCAGATTGACCCAGAAACCCAGCTCCCACAGGCCTACAGACTCCTAGCCACCTCCCATCTTGGCCTGCAGGTGTGCATGTGGTGGCAAAGCCAGGCCTGGACCTTCCTGAGGGCACAGCAGTGAACCTGAGTTGCTGCCTCCCGGATGGCCACGGACCCCTGGGCAACACCACCTTCACTTGGTTCTGGAATGGCCGGCGACTACTTGTGGACCCTGTGCCCACGCTTTTTTTCACCTCTGTGGCCCGTACCCAGGCTGGGATGTACCACTGTCAGGCCGAACTCCTCTCTGGGGCTGCCACCTCTGCTCCAGTTATGCTCCGTGTGCTCTGTAAGTGTGAACCCCTGCCCTGTCCTCATATACCCACCTCAGATCCTCCTCCTCTTCCCTCCGCAAAGAACAAGGACTTCACAATTATGCAGGCCTGTGTGGAACCCCAGTTCTGCCACTACTGGCATGTCATCTTGTGCATCTGTGCGTCAGTTTCCTCATCTGTAAAATGGAGACTGTGTCAGTCCCCTTGTGAAGAATACAGAAGATAAAGCACACAGCTTGCCTGGCACACAGCAGGCCCTCCTCAGCCTCAGTTCCTCACTCCATTCTTCACCAGGGCCCCATATTGTATCAGTCAGCTACTGTTATGTAACAAACCACCTCAAAACACAGTGCTTCAAACAACAGCCACTCTATTCGCTCACAATTCTGTGGGTGAGAAATTTGGCTGGACTCCTCTGGGATGGACTCCTCTGGGAGCTCTGGTGGTGTAGTGCCTAAGGCATTTGACTGCTAATCAGAAGGCTGGCAGTTCAAACCCACCAGCCACTCCTCAGAAGGAAGACTGAGCAATCTGCTTCCATAGAGATACTGCCTTGGAAACTCAAGTAGGGGTTGCTATGAGTTGGATTCAACTCGACAGTAGTGAGTTTCTCTGGGCAGTTCTTTTGCTAGTCCCACCTCATGTGTCTGCAGCAGTCCACTGGCTCAACTGAGACTAGATGGTCTAAGATGGTTTCATGCTCATGGGTGTGGTTGGGGCTGTCTGTTGCTTGGGTTACACGTCTTCAGCAGGTTAGCCTGGGCTTCCTGCGTGGTCGTGTTCCAAGAAAGAATAAGCAGAAGCTGCAAGACCTCTTGAGGTCTAGCTCTGAAGTCGCATGCACATTTCTGCTTCTGTTGATCAAAGCGAGTCACGATTGTGCTTGTTTATTGCAATCACTACTCTCCCTTTTCTCCCACAGACCCTCCTGAGACACCCACCTTGACAGTCTTTGTGGAGCCCGAGAGTGGCCTCCAGGGCATCCTGGACTGCAGAGTGGACAGCGAGCCACGTGCCAGCCTGACCCTTCACCTTGGCAGTCGATTGGTGGCATCCAGCCAGGTCCGAGGCATTCCTGCTGAGCCCCACATCCACGTCTCAGCCTCTCCCAATGCCCTACGGGTGGACATGAAGGCACTAAGGCCCTTTGATGAGGGGGAATACGTGTGCACTGCCTCCAATGCCCTGGGCTCCACCTCAGCCTCCACCTACTTTGGGGCTAGAGGTAAGGTGGGGGCCATTCTGCATAAAGACCCAGCTCTTAGATCTAAAGGCTTTCTTTTGAAGTCTTCCCTGATAGCCTTCTGCTGCAATACACTTTGTCTGTCTAGACCAGATTCCTTTGTGTGAGGTGGGGGGACGATTGATGATGTGAGAATTAGCATAGGTTTCATTTTCAGGGATGTAGGAGGAGGCATGGGAGGGCCAGATGTGTGCCTGACCCTAAGCTCCACCCTGTGTTCCAGTTCTACACCGCCTCCAGCTGTTCCAGCAGCTCCTCTGGGTCCTGGGGGGACTGGCTGGCATCCTCCTCCTGCTGTTGGGCCTGGGGGCCTGCTACTCCTGGAGGTGGGTCTGGCGCTGAGGAGATAGACGGCCCCTCCTTTCCTCCTTTCCCCCAACATGCCTCCAGGTCCTCTAAAAGGTCCTCCCTCCTTCCCGATCCATGGGCTCCACCACTCCCTAGCTTGTTTCCCCTCGGAATTTGGGAATCCTGTCTAGAATTGCCCCTAAATCCATCTTGCTGAAGTTTTCTTCTTTTCTTCTCTTTATCCAGTCTGTACTGAAGAATGGGCTGGGAAGGAAGAAAGATAAAGTACCCCCCTATTCATGTAACTCCCCACTGCTCTGCACAACAAGCAGTCTGGGGCAAATGTGTGGGGATGGAAGGAGGAGGGAGAGGCAGTTGAGGAAGGGGAGAGACTCTGAGTGCAACTCTCTCTCTGCAGAAGGAGGCTCTTTCATAAGCGGAGCTCAGGCCAGAATTCGGTGGAGATGACTTTTCAGAATGAGACCACACAGGTATCCATTCAACACACACGTGCACACGCACAGGCAAATAAATAGTCGGCTAAGCCACAGTGCCGAGCTGGCATCTGGAGGCAGCTGTCATTTGTAGGATGGTGCCTGGAGTTGGGGGAAGCTGGTGAGAGAGTATAGGGAGCCATATCCCCTGAGAAGGCCAGGTAGCTATATTCTGATTGGGCCAGAGCAGCCAAATGTTTTCCAGGTGACTGGATGGCTGCCTGGGGCAGACTTTCTGGACTTAGCAGCATCACCTCTAATTCCAACACATATTTTCTGATTCCTTTACCTCTTTTTGAGGTCTCTTTCACTCACTCCTGAGCTGCCAGTCACTCGGGCTGGGGTGATGTGTCCCCTTCTTTGGACAATCCATTTGGTGGCCAAGGCTGTAAGCTCCATGTCCAGCCACCCACATGCTCACGAAACCCCTTGGGCTGAGCCCTAGGGCTGGTGGGACAGGGGGGCTGCCCTTGTCCAGAGTTAAGGGTCAGATGATGACTGTACCCAGGATCCTCTTGTGACCAGTGTTTTCTCTGTGGAAAGCCCATTGATCCTGCCACAGCCACAGTTGGGACCTTGCGCTGTGCTCCGACCCTGAGCTGACTGGTGGCACTGCTTACCATCTGGAGAAGGGCACTAGAATCTGTGAGGACTCGGGCCCTGTGAGCCACGCAAGGTTCAGTCCCACCAATCTCAATGCAAGCAGCTCTGGGACATCTGCCTCCCTATGATCTGGCTCCAAGCCTCTTGCTCCCAAGAAAAATGGGTGGTGAGAGGTGGGCTGAACCCCAAACTAGGCAGGAGATTATTTTGGGAACTCTGAATAGAAATGAATTAATCATGTTGTCCATTTCTCCTTTCTCTTCCTCTTTTCTCTGAATTTCATCTCTCTTCTCCATTGTTCCTCCAATGCACTGCCACTTCACTTCTTTCTCCTCAAAGCCCAAGCAGAACCTTTTGGATGGATTAGAGGAGGAGTTTTCTGCATCCTCATAGATTGGTCAGTGGACTGTATATTAGATTATAAGTTAGGTTGTTCTACAAGAGACCAAGTACAGTGACTTCAACATAGTAGAATTTTATTTTTCTCCCCCATATTAGTCTGGATAAATTATGAGGGTTCAAAGTGTCGGGGCTCAGGACCCTTCTATCTTATTTTCCTCTATCCCTAAAGTGTTACAAACCTTTGATTATGAAGATTCATGACGATTCATGACGGCTCTACTGTGTCCATATTCCTACCAGCGAGAAGAGGAAGAGTGGAGTAGAACACACACATTCCCTTTGTGAGCACAACCCAGAAGGCATACATCATTTCCACTCACTTACCATTGGCTGGGGTTTAGTCACATGGTCATTCCAAGCTGCAAGGGAAAGTGGGAAATGCAGTCTTTATTCTAAGTCCAGACTACATTTGGAAATTCTATTTCCAAAGGACTCCCAACTGAAGAATCATCCTTAGGACTGACATTGATGGAAATGCCACCAGCAGGTTACACTCTGTTGCAGTGCCCATCTGCTAGCATCCCCTGATCATTCTGATGAAGTCGTGGGCTTCCTGGAGGAGGCAGTCCAGTCCATCTTATGCAATAAATCTGAATAAATAAAGAAGGCTTGGTGGCCCGTAGGGAGAGGGTAAGGGGCTCTGGTGGCACAGTGGTTAAGTGTTTGGCTACTAGCCAATAGGTCAGTGGTTTGAACCTACCAGCTGCTCTATGGGAGAAAGATGTGGCAGTATGCTTCCATAAAGATTATAGCCTTGGAACCCCTATGGAGCAGTCCTACTCAAACCTATAGGGTCACTGTGAGTCTGAATCCACTCCAGGACAGTGGGTTTGGGAGCAAGAAGGCACACCAGACAGTAGGTTGCCTGCTCAGGAGATCCAGGTTCAGTTCCCAGTCAAAGGACCTCATGCCCAGCTACCACCCATCTGTCAGTGGAAGCTTGCATGTTGCCCAGATGCTGAACAGCTTTCAGTGGATCTTCCAGACTAAGATGGACTAGGAAGAAAGGGTTGGCCATCTACTTCCGAAAATCAGCCAGTGAAAATCTATGGATTACAAATAGTCTGCAGCAATCTACAACCCATCATGGGGCTGGTGCAGTACCAGAAGGCATTTCATTCTATGGTGCATGGCGTTGCCATGAGCTGGGGGCCAACTTGACAGCAGCTGACAACAACCCCTCCACCCCAGGGGCTGGGCCCTGCCTTACAGGCCTTTCAGTCCTGGGGAGCAGACACCTATGCCATTAGAAGTCTTGTTTCTTTTCTGGTCCACCTGAATCCCTCTTCATGATCTAGTGAGCTCCTGGGTCTTTCCTGGAGACTGGCAGGCCACGGGCTGTTAAAGGGAACAAAGGTTAGCAAGAAGGAATAAAGTGCTTTCAGGAAATGAGGGACAGAAGGGAGTCAGTCCTCGGGTAGGCTAGTGACTGCCCATTGTAGACTGGGGGGAATGGAGGGAGGAGCAATGAGCTGCCACTCTGGGATTTGGGATGGGAGAGCAGTGAGGAGTTTGCATAGGAGCTAACAGGCTGGGAAGACATTGGAGGACAGGCAAGCTTAGAATAGCCAAGGCTGGGCCCTCCCTTGTTCCAGGCTCCATTCCTTGTCATGCCTGATGGTTGAACTCTTCCTGGGAGTCTGTCCAGGTTGTCCTTCCAATAAACTTCTATCTTGTGACACACCTTGAGTAAGACTCTTTCTTGCAACCCAAACTGCTGCTGTAGAACACAGAGGATCGAAACACTGGTGAGGCTTGTTCTGGGAGACTGTCTGCAGGAGTCAGCCAGGCATTGCAAATTACATGACATTTCACACAAACGACTTGATGCTCAAGCACTTTGTGTCCCTTCTTGCTCCTTGAGGCTCTGACTGTGTCATTCACTCCTGGGCTGTCATTCATCCTTTGGGGTGTGCCCACAGTGATCAGCAGAGTGCTTGGCATGCTGTAGGCGAGCACTTGTTTTTTCACATTTCTGCCGAGTGGGAAATATCAGTTAAATCCACATTTCTGCCGAGTGGGAAATATCAGTTGGGACAAGAAGAGGGGAAGCCAAAACCAGCTCGATGTTTGGGGATGTCTAGGGAAGAGAGGGTGAGCAGATGACCACAGGTGGCTGTGTGAGGTGGCTACTGGGAAGTCTGGGGACATTTGACTTGGAAGTCTTCATTTGCTTCTGTGTACCTGAAAGGGGACATATGTCTTCGGATTCAAGTATTCTTATAGGGTTAGTCATGTCCATAGGTTAGTCATGTCCACCCCACTGGTCTGAGGCACCCCAGGATTTTTATTATAAATTTTAAATCCCATTTTACTGTGGGGAACTATACATAGCCAAACATTTGCCATTCAACCATTTTTACTTGTACAGTTCAGTGACATCAATTATGTTCACTGTTGTAGTTCTCAGAAGGAATATTGGATAATCTACTTCCGTAATGATACTGCCTTGGAAACCCAAGGAGGGGTTGCTATGAGTCAGATCTAACTTGATGGCAGTGTGTTGCATTGTTGCGTTATTGTGGTAGTTAAGATTGTGTGTCAACTTGGCTAGGCTGTAGTTTTGAGTGTCCGGGCAGCAGGATGCAGTTATTTCCCATGATGAAACTGGAATCAACTCCATGGTGAAATCTGCTGTGAGCAGCTAATTAGTTGCCTTTGGGATGTGGCCTGCTTTCAGTATATATGGAGAAGCTGTGAGGAAGGCAGCTAGCTTTTGGGACATCTGGATCCTGTCTTTGGCCAAATCTTCATCTCAGTGGCCTGACATGTTGGCTGACGATTTTAGGATTGTTCCTGGACTTGAACTAGTGCCTAAGGCATTTGACTGCTAACCAGAAGGCTCATGGTTCAAACCCACCAGCCACTCCTCAGAAGGAAGGTTGGGCAATCTACTACCATAGTGATACAGCCTCAGAAACCCAAGGAGGGGTCGCTATGAGTCGGATTCGACTTGACAGCAGTGCGTTTATGTTACCTGCTGCTCTTGGGACTGTGCCATTTTACCTGCTGACATTGGGTTCATCAGCCTCAGCAGCCAGCAGCTGCCTCAGTAAGAAGATGCCTCTTGCTCCGGTGGGCCTGGAATAAGAGGCAGAGCTGAAGCCCAAGGTTGAAGGGCTTTCACCCAACCCCTAGAGCCAGCACTCTGAATTTGGACCTCCTAAACTCTGGTAGCATAGTGGCTAAGACACTTGCCTGCTAACCAGACGGCTGGTGGTTCAAACCCACCAGCCACTCCTCGGAAGGAAGGTTGGGCAATCCTACTTCCGTAGTGATACTGCCTCGGAAACCCAAGGAGGGGTCGCTATGAGTCGGGGCCGACTCGATGGCACATAACAACAACAACAACAAACTTTAAGAAAATAAATTCCTGTTCGTTAAATCCATCCACTTGTGGTACTCCTATTATAGCAGCACTAGAGAACCAAGACAACGATGTACAAACACTATCACCACTGTCTGGTACCAAATTTTTTCATCAACCTTCACAGAAGCTCAATGGCCCTTAAGAAAAGACTCTCCCTTTCCCCTTTGCTAAAATAAACTTTTAATTGAAGTATAACATAACATAGAAAAAGCACACACACTATAAGTGTACAGCTCAATGACTTTTCAAAAAGTGAACACACCCATGTAATCAGCACCCATATTAGGAAAAAGACCATTACCAGTTCCCCCTCATGCCCTCTCCCATTACAGCCTGCCAAGAATAACCACTATCTTTTTTTTTTTATTATTAGGATTTTGGTGAAGATTTACAGAGTAAATTCACTTTTCATACAGCAGTTCACATATACTTTGTCTCATGTCATTGACCAAAATTTACAATGCAGCAGCTCCCCTCCCACTTCCTCCCCATAGTTACCTCCTCCCAGTGTCCATCCCTTCATACTCTTCTGCACCCTGAGCTATCTCCCTGTGCATAAGCAGCCCTTCCTTCTCCCATGATTGTTCTCTCCAGGGCGTGTGTCTACTTGAGGTAAATGTTTAACTCACATGCCTGTACTTTGTTTGGCTGGAAACCACAGTTGTGGGTTCAATTCCAGACCTGAAGGGCAACTAGGGGCCATAGTCCCAGTGGAATAGCCACTATCTTTATTTCTAACACCATGGATTCAATTTGCCTGTTTTTGAACTTTATATAAATGCAATCATACAGTATGTATGACTTTTGCAAACTGTTGGGTTGCTGTTGTTATGTGCCATCAAGTCAGACCCTACTCACAGCAACCCCTCCTTGGGTTTCCGAGGCTGTATCACTACGGTAGTAGATTGCCCAACCTTCCTTCTGAGGAGTGGCTGGTGGGTTTGAACCACCAGCCTTCTGGTTAGCAGTCAAGTGCCTTAGGCACTACGCTACCAGAGCTCCTAAAACCATTGGGTAGTATCTATTAAAGCTAAAATATGCCTGCCCTTTGACCCTGAAATTCCATCTCTGGGTATTTACCCAGGAGGAATGAGGGCTTATGTCCATCATAAGACTTGTACTAGAATGTTCACAGCAATGCTATTTATAATAGCTAAAAACTGGAAACAGCAAATGCATATTAACAATAAAATGTATAAATGAACTCTTTTATGCCCATACCCCTGGTGGTATAGTGCCTAAGGCATTTGAGTGCTAACTAGAAGGCTGGAAGTTCAAACTCACCAGCCCCTCCTTGGAAGGAAGATGATGCAATCTACTTCTGTAGAGATACCACCTGGGAATCCCAAGGAGGGGTTGCTGTAGGTTAGAATCGACTTGACAGCAGTGAGTTTTCTATGCCCAGACCGTGGAATACTATATAGCAATGTAAATGAGCTACAACTACATGCAAAAGTATGGGGGATGCTCCCAAACATGATGTTCAGTGGAAGAAGCCAAGCACTTTCAGAGCACAGCCTGTATGATTCTACTTCTGTGAAGTTCAAGAATGGGCAAAAGCTAATCAATGGTGAGAGAAATCAGAACAGTAGCTACTTATGGGAGAAGGTGAAGTCCCCTGGCTGGCACAAACAGGCCACACACTTGGCTGCTAACTGAGAGGTTGTTGGTGGTGTAAGTCCCCGCAGAGGTGCCAGGAGCAAGGCCAGGCAATCCATTTCCAGAAAAACCCTGTGGAGCACAGTTCTATTCCAACACACGTGGGGTCGCCACGAGTTGGAGTTGACTTGTTGGCACCTCTGTGTGTGTGTGTTGTTAAATGGGGAAGATAATGATTAAGAGGGGCCACAAAGGAGATTTCTAAGGGACTGGGAATGTGCTATTTCTTGGTCTTCGTGCAGCTTACATATGAAAATTTGTTGAGCTGGGCACTGATGACATGTATACTTTTCTGTATATACATTATACTTCAATAAGAAAGTTCTTAAGAATCCCTACCAGTTATGTTGGGTATCCAAGAAGGTCTACCCAGATCCTGGCTGATCATTCAGTTTTTCGGCATCCCTTTGACCTTGCTAAGGGACATCGCACTCCCTTTTAAATGCAGTGGCTGTCAGGGATGGAGCTGTGCCTGTGCCATGGGGCCCTCCATTCACATGCGTGACTTTTTCGGGTGCACTCAAGCACTGGCCTATCATCTCCGTGGGCTGGAGTTGGCAGCGCCTCCCTCAGACACTCTGTTCCAGGTCACTCCTTGGGATGAGTCATGTTTACAGATGGTGGGAGTCACCCATAAAGCACGTAACTGATTTAACTCTCTGTGGTTTGCCTTGTTCCCAGGGCACTTCCCACTACCTTTTTGGAGAGTGAAACTAACAAATCATTTGACAAATTATCTTTCCCACAGTGTTATCTGGGATGAAGATGGAACTGACCAGCAGCACTTCTAAGATCCACCTTCCGTGACGTTGGTCCCACAGTCCCATGTCCTCCTCTGCAACCTCAAAATGTAAACAAACAGTTTCTCTGAAACTTCTGCAGAAAATTCCTCTGTCCCACTGGGACATCATAGTTCATCTGGGTTTATTAGCCGTCAATTTTGCAAGAACGACTTTGATCCCCACGTGGCTCTTAGGCTACATGTTCCCCTTGTTTTGTTAGCACCACCTGTGTGTCAGGTGCTAGGCAGTGAACAACATCCACCTTCCAGACCTCATGGTGTTCACAGTCTAGGGGAGAAGAGTGAGGAAATGGGCAACCACAATGTCGCATGGGATGTGGCACAGCGAGGGAGCTCTGGTGGTGCAGTGCCTAAGGCATTTGACTGCTAACCACAAAGTTGGCAGTTCAAATCCACCAGCTGCTCTGCATAAGGAAGATGGGGCAATCTACTTTCATAAAGATGTACCACCTTGGAAACCCAGTGGGGGTCGCTTTGAGGCAAAATTGATGTGAAGGCAGTAAGAAGTGTAGTGCAAGTGTTGTTAACCTGGCTTTGGATCATTAAAGCTGGGTCTGCAGTATAAGCAGGAGTTTGCCAGGTTGCTGTAACCTTGTGAGAGGAACTCCTTGAGGAACCCTGCCTTCTGCCTTCTCCTGATGTCCACACCAGAGTTCCCCTTCCTGATTCAGAGTCTTGCTCTAGGCACAGTGAAGAGGCCTCACTAAGGGTCCTCTCTGGGGTCTGCTCTGCTTTCCTGATCCCTAGCTCGTCCCAGCTTGAGCTGGCCCAAAGCCAACATCCAAAGCATCATCAGTCTGCACATTTGGCATCTCCAGTTGTGCTTTTGGATTAAGATAGAAGCCTAGATCTCTCTGCCACCACTATTCCTTAAACTCATCCATAATGAAAGAAGAGATGGTGTGTCATACCCTGGGTATGACAGGTTGCCTCACTTTCTGCCCCTGGCTCATTTATCAGAGGGATCATCAGAGAATTTTGTTTCAAAGGGGGAGATTTGCTGCTGTCAGCACCCATGGTGACCCCAGTTAGTCATCCTCAGGGTGAGAAGTTGATGCTTTTCAGGCCTGTCTACACTGGAGCCCACAACATGACCAGAGCCATCATTGTCTGTATTAAGTCTGATTCCCCGAGAAGGGAATTCATGTGCTAGTGACTTTCTCTCAGAAGAATGGGGAAGCAGGACAGAAAGGGGAGGAAGCTAAGGACACAAGAACCTGATTGTCTGAAGCAGTATTTCTGGTAACATCTCTAATCTAGAAACCACCCAAATATCCAGTAACCGTAGAAGCAATGAAAAAAAATGGGGTTACAATCACACAATTGAGTCCCCGGGGAGAACACTTGGCTACTAACTGAAAGGTTCGTGGCTCAAATCCAGCCAGAGGAGCCTCAAAAGAAAATCCTGGCAATCTACTTCCAAAGACCACAGCCATTGAAAACCCTAAGGAGGGCTCTTCTGGTCTGAAACATATGGGGTCACCATGAGTCAGACCGATTTCATGGCAACTGGTTTGGTTTTTATTCATACAGTTGGGTATGACTCAGTAACAAATATGAATGAAGAACTAAGGCCACATGTAATAAGCTAAATAAATTTTACAAACTGGGGAAAATATTTGCAAACTCATCCTCCAGATAGAAGACTAATCTCCCTTATATATAAAGAATTCCTTAAAATTGTTAAGAGAAAGACCTCATACAAAAAAGGGCTGTGGACCCCAAGACTATGGCCTCTAGTTACCCTTCAGGTCTCGAATTGAACTCACTGCCATGACTTCCAGCCAAACAACAGACAAGCATATAGGGTGAACATTTACATCAGGTAGATACACTCCTTAGAACGATCAATCATGGGAGAGCAGGAGAGCAGTATTTACGCAGGGACATAGCTCAGGGGACAGGAATGCATAAGAAAGAAGGACACAGGGAAGAGGTAACCACAGGGGGAAGTGGGAAGAGAGCTGTTACTGTGGGAAATCGCAGTCAATGTCATGAAACAAAATGTGTATGAACTGCTGTATGGAAAATGAATTTGCTCTGTAAACTTTCACCCAAATCAGAAGAAGAAAGGAGAAGGAGAAGGAGAAGAAGAAGAAAGGTTTTTAAAAGAAGAAAATTTGTTCAGCTTAAAAAAAAAAAAGAAAAAGAACAGAGGGCTGTGGATATAATCAGGCAATTCAGGGGAAAAGAAATACAAGTGGTTCTCAATTGTTTGAACAAATATTCAACCTTATAAAAACCAAACAACAACAACAACCAAACTCACTGCCATCGAGTCAATTCTGACTCGCAGCAACCCCCTTTGGGTTTCCAAGGCTGTTAGAGGCGGTAAATCTTTATGGAAGTAGGTTGCCCAGTCTTCCTTCCATGGAGTGGCTGGTGGGTTTGAACTGCCAACCTTCTTGTTAGCAGTCAAATGCATGAGGCACTACATCAGCAGAGCTCCTTACCTTATAAAAAGTGCATATTAAAACTGCTCTTTCACCTTTCAGAACAGCAAATATCACAAAGGTGATATACACTGTGCTGGTAAAGCTGTGTGAAAATGGGCACTCTCTTATACTGCTGGTGCTATTGTAAATTGGTCAAAATTGGAGGGCACTACGACTATCTATCCAAATTACAATTTATTCCACAGATATACTTGTATATAAGATGATTCATTGCAATGTTGCAATAACAAATGATTGGAAACCATTTACATGCCCAAAAGGGAACTGCATGGATAAATGATAACATTCAGTCATAAAAAAATAATAAAGATGTCCCAAGATACAGCAATTGGTGTCTATTTTCCTAGAGCAATAGAGGAATAAGGAGTCTCAGGAATTGGAGAAGGAAATGGACTACAGGTCTAATTGCCTCCATGAACCTCATTTGCTGTGATAGTTACCCTTATGGGTCAACTTGGCTGGGCCTGCATTTGAGTGGCTGGGCAGCTGCATGTAGTTATTCCCCAGGATGAGCCTGCTAATCAACTCCATAGCAGAATCTACTATAAGCAGCTGTCTTAGGGGTGTGGTCTGCTTCCAGCTTCCAGTATTTAAGAAGATGCTTTGAGGAGGGTGTGGTAGTTAAAGTTATGTGTCATCTTGGCTGGGCCTGGTTGAGTGGCTGGGCACCTGGTGGTAGTTATTCCCCATAATGAGACTGGCAATCAGCTCCATGGTGGGATCTACTACAAGCAGCTGAGTAGCTGCTTTAGGGATGTGGTCTGCTTCCCGTATATAAGAAGCAGTTTTGGGAATGGTCTCTAGTTTATGGCACACTTGACCCTGCATGTAGCCGTGTTGTTGTTCAGCAGCCTGCCATGCTCTGCTGACCTTGGGACTTACAATGGACTTGAATTAATGGCCTGCTGTGTGGTTTGCTAACATCGGGACTGTGCCTTTTTACTTGTCAACCTTGGGCTTGTCTCAGTAGCCAGTAGCTGTCTGAGTGAAGAAAAGCCTCCAGCTTTAATGGGCCAAGAGCAAGAGGCAGAGCTGAAGCCCAAGGTCGAGGGGCTTTCACCCAGCCCCTAGAGCCTGGCACTTTGAACTCGGACTTAAAGCCTCCAACACTGTAAGAGAATAAACTCATGTTTGTTCAAGCATCCCATTTGTGCTATATTCCTGTCAGAGTGGCACTAGGTAACCAGAACAGAAGGTCTTGAGCTTTTTGGCACATCTGGATCCTACATTTGGCCCAGTCTTTATCTCAATGGCCTGCCATGTTGTTTGCTGATCTTGAGACTGTTTCTGGACTTGAACTAGTGGCCTGCTGTGTTGCTTGATAATCTTGAGACTGTGCCATTTTACCTGTCAGCCTTGGGTTTCTCAGCCTCAGCAGTCAGCAGCCGCCTGAGTTAAGAAACGCCTCCAGCTCCAGTGGGCCAGGAGCAAGACACAGAGCTGAAGCCCAAGGTCAAGGGGCCCTCACCCAGTCCCTAGAGCCTGGCACTTTGAACTCGGACTTCTAGCCTCCTAGAGTATAAGAGAATAAATCCCTGTTTGTTAAAAACCACCCATGTGTGGCATATTTCTGTTAAAGCAGCACTAGAGAACCAAAACATTTGCCATGAGACCAGAAGAAATGGATAGCGCCTGCCTACCATTACTGAATGTTTTGATGCAGGATTCAATAGATGGATCCTGATCAAAAGGATAAAAATAGTTGAACAGAACTTCAAATTCTTATGGAAACCAGATTTACTGGATCCACTGAGACTGCAGAGCTCTGGAATCTATTGCCTGGAAATAATTGTTAAACCTTTAACTGAAGCTGTTATGTGAAGTCATCTTTAAATAACAGTTTAGTTCAATTAATAATGTGTGCTATGAGCACTGCACTCTTCTAAAGAATTACCTATATGAGATCAAAATTGATAACAGTAACTCTAAAGCACAATGAGAATTTTAAAGGGCAAAGGGCATAAGTTAGCAATGGTAAAACAATAAGGGTAGAGATGGAATGTTGGCACAATGTGAAGTATGTAACCATTGTCATTGAACTGTACATGTAAAAAGTTGTTCAATAAGTGTAGTTTTGTTGTGCATGTTTTCATTAAAAATTTTAAAAAACAATGAGGACGCTACACACTCACTAGGATGACTAAAATTAAAGAGACTAACAACACTGAATGCTGGTGAGGATGTGGAGGAACTGGAACTCTCGTACATTGCTGGTAGGAATGTAAAATGGTACAACCACTCTGGAAAATAGTTTGAAAGTTTCTTTAAAAATTAAATATACTCCTACCAAGCCAGTTGCTGTAGCGTTGATTCTGTCTCATGTCAGTCCCATGTGCATCAGAGTAGAACTATGTTCCATGGGGTTTTCAGTGGCTGATTTTGGGGAAGAAGATTGACAGCCCTTTCTCCTGAGGTGCCTCTGGGTGGATGTGAACCACCAACATTTTGGGTAGCAGCAAGCACATACACTATTGGCACCATTACCATGTTATTGTTGTTAGGTGTCATCGAATCAGTACCGACCCATAGCAACCCCACGTACAACAGAGCAAAGCACTGCTTGGTCCTGCGCCATTCTTACAAGCATTGCCATTACTGAGCCCATCATTGGAGCCACTGTGTCAATCCATCTTGTTCAAGGGCTTCCTCTTTCACACTGACTTTCTACCAAGCATGATGTTCTTTTCCAGGACTGTTCCTTCCTGCTCCTTTTACACACCCAAAATACATGAGACAAAGTCTTACCATCCTTGCTTCTCAGAGCATTCTGGCTATACTTCTTCCAAGGCAGATTTGTTCATTCATCTGGAAGCCCATAGTATATTTAATATTCTTCTCTAACATCCTAATTCAAAGGCATCAATTTTTTTTTTTTTTTTTTTAGAATGTGATGCCATGTATAGATTTTTTTCCTGGCTTTTTTTTTAAAAAATTGTGATTTAGGTAAAAGTTTACAGAGCAAATTCATTTTCCATACAGCAGCTCACATACACTTTGTTTCATGACATTGAAATTTCCCATAATGCATCAGCTCCCCTCCCACTTCCTCCCCATAGTTACCTCTTTGCTGTCTCCTTCCCTCCTGTGCACTCCTGCCCCCCAAGCTGTCTCCCTATGAATACACAGTCAAGGGCATCAAATCTTGTTTGGTCTTCCTTATTCATTGTATAGCTTTTGCATGCATATGAGATGATTGAAAATACCATGATGTCTTGGTTCTCTAGAGCTGCTATAACAGAAATACCACAAGTGGATGGCTTTAACAAACAGAAATTTATTCTCTTATAGTTTAGGGAGTGCAAAAAGGGCAAGGGGGCGGCATCTTCTGACCTCCTCTAACTTCACAAGAGGAAGACAGAATCACCATCAACAGCCCAAGGCTTATTCCTATGAGTCCAGACATGCTGCCACCCACCAGCCTTTTACCAATTCAAACACCAACTATCCCTCCCACTGCACTCACTGCTTCTCTGCTGGGTTTGATAATTCTTCGCAATGGCCACACAGAACTCATAGACAATACTCACTATTATGGGGGTTATTAGGGAAGTAACAAGCTACAATTCAGGTTTAGGAGTGTGCTCAGAATACAATTCTCTCTGCTGTTCCCTCAGACACGCCTCTCTGGCCCTTGGCCTCTTGGTCTGTCCTCTGCCCTCCTTGGGCAAGTATTAACAAAGCTCTTTTTAGCTCTGCCAATGGGTACATCTAGGTGCACCCCACTCTGTCAGCAAGCCTCCTCCCCAAAGGCACTCAGCTTTCTCGCTCTGTGGGCCAGGTAAGTCCACTGCTATGTCTCGTGCCTCTTGGTTCCAGCAAGACCATTTTCTCTGCCAGGGTATCTCTGCCAAGGAGATCCAGTGCAGGGATCTCAAGTCCAAGGATGCACTCTACTTCACCTCCAGCTCTTCTCTCTTGATGGCAATGAGATTCCCCCCTCTGCCTCTAGGAGGGCTCATTTTAAACCTGGAAGGGTGACAAAACTAATCTCAACATCAGAGTTCTACACACCTTATTTGCATGGTCTCACCCAGTAATCTGGTGGGACTTACAAAGACTATGGCTAGAAAAATGATACCAAGTAATTCACTGCACTGCAGGGACCTAGAAGTCTGAATTCAGAGTGCTGGCTCTAGGGGCTGGGTGAAGATCCCTTGACCTTGGGCTTCAACTCTGCCTCTTTTTCCAGGCCCACTGGAGCTAGAGGCTTCTCTTAACGCATGCAGCTGCTGGATGCTAAGGCTGACCAACTCAAGATCGGCAGGTAAAATGGCACAACCCCAAGATCAGCAGACAACATGGCATGTCACTGGTTGAAATCCAAGAACTGAGGATGAAGACTCAGCCAAATGCAGGATCCAAATGTGCCCAAAAGTCAGAGGTCTTTCTCAAAGCTTTTCCATATATACTGAAGCAGAGCACACCCTGAAGGCAACTACCTTTCCACTGATTAATGTCTCACATCAAATTCCACCATGGAGGTGATTATAATCTCAACATGGAGAATAACTATATCCAGCCGCCAAGCCACTCAACACCACTGCCCAGCCAAGTTGACACACAACCTTAACTACCACATGTGACTCGAGTCAGGTGCACCTTCATCTTCTGAATAACATATTTTCTTTTTTAGCACTTTAAAGAGGTCTTTTGCAGAAGATTTGCCCAGTGCAATACATCATTTGATTTCTTGACTGCTATCTCCATGTGTACTGATTGTGGATCCAAGTAGAATGGAATCTTCAAACATGTCAGTATTTTCTCTGTTTAACACTATGTAGCTTATTGGTCCACTTGTGAGGACTTTTGTTTTCTTTATGTTGAGATATGATCCACACTGAAGGCTGTAGTCTTTGATATTCATTAGTCAGTGCTTCAAGTCATCGTCCCTTTCAGCAAACAAGGTTGTGTCATTTGCATATTGCAGATTGTTAATGAGTCTTCCTCCAATCCTGATGCCACATTTTTTCACATAGTCCAGCTTTTCGAATTATCTGCTCAGCATACAGATTGAATAAGTACAGTGAAAGGATATAACCCTGTTGCACACCTTTCCTGATTTAAAACCACTCGTCTGTCAGTTGTACTGTGGTGACTTGTGTGTTGCTGAGATGCTGGAAGCTATGCCACCAGTATTTTGACATCAGCAGGGTCACCCGTGGTGGACGGGTTTCAGAGGAGCTTCTAGACTGAGATAGACTAGGAAGAAGGATGTGGTGATTTACTTCTGAAAAGAAAAAAAAAAAAACCTTGTCAGTGAAAACCTTATGAATGACAGCAGAACATTGTCTGATATAGTATGGGAAGATGAGCCCCTCAAGTTGGAAAGTCCTCAAAATATGACTGAGTAAGAGTTGCCTCTTCAAAGTAGAATAGACCTTCATGAGATAGATGGAGTAAGGCTTTCAGGACCTTCATTTGCTGATAGTGCACAAATCAAAATGAGAAGAAACAACTGCAAACATCCATTAATAATCAGAACATGGAATGTATGAAGTATGAATTCAGGAAAACATGAAGTTGTCAAAAATTAAATATAACATGTGAAGATCAATATCCTAGGCATTACCAAACCAAACCAAACCCATTGCCATTGAGTTGGATCTGACTCGAATTATCAGTTGGATAGCGACCCCTCCTTGGGTTTCTGAGGGGATATCACCACAGAAGTAGATTGCCCAACCTTCCTTCCGAGGAGTGGCTGGTGGGTTTGAACCGCCAGCCTTCTGGTTAGCAGTCAA
>NW_006921607.1:1023132-1040234 GCF_000298275.1 Orycteropus afer afer
AAAAAAAAAAAAAAAAACTATACAAGAGGCTTCCTGTTGGAGGATCAGGGCTGAGAGGATGGGGACATTTTCATCATATATATATATATATATATTGATTTGAGTGAAAGTTTACAAAGCAAATTCATTTTCCATACAACAGTTCATACACATTGTGTTACATGATATTGACTGCAATCCCCATATTGTAACAACTTTTTCCACTTCCTCCCTATGGTTACCTTTTCCCTGTGTATCCCTGCCCTCCGAGCTATCTCCCAGGGCAAACACTACCCTTCTGATCTCCCATAGTTGATTGTTCTAAAGAGTGTCATCTTATATTTTTCGACATTTGCATCACTTGAACAACCATCTTCCCCTCTGTTGGAGCCCTTGCTAATGGAATTCTTGATTTGTTTAATAGATTAGCTTACACTTTAACATCCCCGTTATCCTAATCCTCCCTACTCTATTCAAATGTATTATCTATTAAAAGAAAGCAAACAAAACAAAACAAAACAAAACACTTTTTAAAACAAGAAACAGATGTTACTGAGGCCGAGTGGATCCCACATGCCTGGGAGTCTATGGCTTTGAACAACTCTTCCCAAGGCCAGGGACACCCACGTCCTTGGCGCTTGTCCGACAGTACCGCCTTTGCCCAGCACAGACGCCCCCAGGACTACGGCCCGCGGTCGCCCAGCCTCCCTTTCCCTAGGGACCCCCCAAGTCAGTCGAGGGCCTGGCTCAACCTCCGCTGGGTGTTCCCTGGGGCGCCTCTGGTTAGGACCGGTGGCAGGGCAGGGACAGAGACAGTTCCGGGAGGCCACGGATTGGGACCCTCTCTGGGCATCTGGGCAGACTGAAGCAGCAGTTGGCAGCACCCCCAGGTCCAGCCTCTGTCCACTCCCCCCTACACACACACACTTCGGTTCTCAAAGGCGCTTGCTTCCCCACTGTTCCTGCCCCATCTCCACCTTCCCTCGGAGACCCAAGGACACAGGGATTCCACCCCGCCCCGCCCGGCCGAGCTCTCCTCCCTCGACGGCTGCTCCGGCTGGCAGGGTCATCCTGGCTCCCCCACCCCACCCCATCCCACCCCGGACGCACAAGGTCTGTCCCGCAGATCAGAGTAGGGACAAGGCCGGCTGCGGTCCCGGCACGGGTGGGGCTGGGGTCCCGCGGGGAGCGACTGAGTTGGGAAGGGCGCGGGAGGGTCTGGGACGGCGGCAAGCCGGGCTACCCTGGGCGTGGGGCGGCCGCGATCCAGCCGGGGCGGAGCCTGGAGACTGAGCCGCAGCTTAGAGGCGGAGGTGTTCACAGCATGGACTGGGGGCCCCGAAGAGCTCGGGGGTCGCTGGTGCTGCTGCTGCTGCTGCTGTGGCCGGTGCCGGGGCCCGGGGCTCTTCAAGGTGAGGAGGCGGTTGGGATATGCCCCAAGGGTGTCCTGCCAGAGCCTTGGGACAGTCAGGGGATGAGAGGGTCTGAAGCCCCTGGACCGCTGGCGGGGAGCGCAGAAAGCCAGGAGGGCCTGCGAGGGTTTCTGTGGGACCTATCCAGGGACCCTCAACTGTGCTCGGGCTGGACTCTCACCGACTTGCCCACATTCTGCCTGGCTGCAACCCCTCCACCGACAAGGCAGAGAGGAACGTCCCCTTTCGTTCTCAGCAGCTGCCATCTCCCCATAACGCCCTATGCCAGGATTTTCCACTCTGACCTCATAGCACCCAGCTCCAGTGTGAACAGCAGCACTGCTCCTTAGGGCTAAGCGGGTCTCCCTGCTCTGGGAAGCCCCCCATCCCAACAGGCCTCCACTCCAGAGTCCCTGTTCTGTCCTCAGACTATAGGACTAGCTGTGGCCTCCACCCTGTGCTCACCCGCCTCCCCTCTGAGCCTTGGCACAGTGTTTATATTGTTGCCTTGTTTGGTTACATAGAGGGACTTCTCCCTATTGAGGGTGCCTGGTTAGCAGAGCCATTCCAGTAACCTCTTCCAGCTGTCTGTAAAACAGTGATGGAAGGATTAGACCCGTTCTATACAAGTGCCTGGCTGATGTGACAGGGAGGGCGACCCTGCAGGGTAGGGCTGGGCTGAGCTGGTGCAGGGTTGGCAGAGAGGGCTGCTGCTGGCTACCAGGCACCGAGCACCGACCAGCCCTGACCAAGCAGCCAGTCCAGGGCAGGCGTCCAGCATCATCTTTTTGCTCTGCTCCAGGTCCCAATAGAGAGGAGTATTAGCCCTTGCCTTTGGGGATGGTCCTTAGGTAACCTGCTGCTCCCTCCCCTCTGGGACCTCTGGGAGAAATGGAGATGAGCTCAATGCTCCCCAACACAGCCTGGTTCCCCCAGTTTCACTTCTATCCACCTAGTCACCACAGCTCCAAGTTTGCCTCCCTCTACCAAGGGGCCAGTGGCCTATGTGTGTGTACAGGGCTGTGTGGGGAACCCCCACACCCACACCCACACATGCCCACAGGCACACTCTTCCCCTTTCCACCCTTGGAGGCCTGGGCTCAGCAAGATCTGTCTCTCCACATCCAGTTAAGTCCTCTCTGGGCTGAGAGACCCCCACCTCACCTTCTCCCCTAAACCCACTCAAGCCCCTCCCCACACTCACCCTTTTAGCCTCTCCCAAGGCAATGGGGTTCCCACACCTGCACTGGTCTGTGGGAGTGATGACAACTCACTTACAATCAGGGAGGGCTTCTTGGGGAGAAGGAGTTCCAGGAGTTGCTGCTATTCCAGGTCTTTGATGCCCAGGGCCTAGGAGAGGCAGTGGAGGCAGGAAAAGGCATAGGGGTATCCAGTCAGGAGCTGAACCACCTCCACAGGCAGCCGTCTCAGCCTGGGCAGGGTTGGGGTCAGGGCCCACCTCTGGGTGGGGTGTTGCTCTGGGAGCTGAGCCTGCCCCAGGACTACATGCCAGAGGGATGGGAGGGCTGGCTGGGGCTCTGGGCTGCCTCAGGCCTGGCTCCTATAGGACAGGCCTGGTGAATGCTGGGGCCCAGTGGTGGAGTTGAGGAGCATTCCAGGGGAGCATTCCAATGTCCCTTAGGCCCACTCAGCTCTGTCCCCCAAGAGCCCTCCACCCTGAAGGCAAGAGGAGGGGGTTTCTGGACTAGGGTCTAGCCTTGTCCCCAGCATGAAGGGGTAAGGTGCACCTCCTAAGACAGCCTCTGGTTGTTGTTACTGCTCTTACATGGTGGGGAATGGGGAAGACGCTGGCATCCACTCTCAGGATCTCTCATCCTAAAGGATCTGCTGCCTGCTCTAAAAATACCCAGGCTGCTTCCACTCAGCTCTTCCTTATTTGAGGGGAGAGAGGTTGGCCTCTTCCTTGTGACCTCTGACCCCAAGCCCTTCCCTTCCCCAAAAAGTCAGTGGGCCTCTTTCATCCCCAGCTGAGCTGTCTCTTCCCAGGCTCCTGTGTCTCTCCTCTGCCCCTTTCTTGGTGGCCCCTCAGTTCCAGGGATGTCCCATGAGTGCCCATCCTACTCTAGGCTGAAAACATGGTGAAAGCTGCAAGCCCGTCTCTCTGCTACTCCTGCTCTGTGCTATTCAGGGCCCTTCTCACCTTGTGCCCTGTCCTCACCCTAGGAGATGTCCCTGGAGAGCCAGCTACCTTACACTGGGTCCTGGATGGACAACCCTGTCACAAGGTCACCCTGGAGGAGTCGGTCAGTGGCGTACCATCCTACCTCTGCTGGGGCTTGGGGTCTCCCAGTCCATTGGGCCCTTCCTAAGTCACAGCTTGGAAGCTTTGCTGGGGTCCCAGTCACTGCTTTTTAGGCCTTTCCTGGCAGAATGAGCGGGCAGGGGGTTGGGAGACGTCTAGATCGAGTAAGCCTGCACACATGGAAGTCATTTTAGGCTTTCTCCACTCCACCTCCCCTTTCCCTCAGAATTATCTGTCTGCCCCTGCCCCCACCACACCGAGGTGGGTCCAGAGTTGTGGGGCCTGAAGCTTTTCAGGGGCTTCCTAAAGAAAATGCCAAAAAATCTTCTTTTGGAAAAGTTTAACAGAACATGTGACTCTGTTAACAAATATTTTTCTGCTTCTCCACCCCAGATTCTGCCACTGAGCTGCTGGAACATCAGCCTCACTGGCTCTCAAAGAATCCATGTTGGGAGGAGACAGGGGCAGCAGTCACTTTCCTGGTGGCCCCCAGATACAATCTCACCTCCTTTTGCTTCTCCAGGACCCTTGGGCCTTCCCTCCTCCCAACACACTTCCAAACAACCAGGCCCCACCTGTATGTGCTGCAGCCAAACCCCCCCACACACACACCTCTCCCCCACCCCATGCTGCAAACACATGTACTGAAGATATGCTGGGTTCACAAAACCAAACAAAACATAGTGACCCCATTGGGCAGGAAGTAAAAAGTAGATTGCCTGCCCCCCTCACCTCATGCCTCTTCCTTCCTCAGAGTGGCTGGTGGGTTTGAACCACCAACCTTCTGCTTAGCAGTCAAATGCCTTAGGCACTAGGCCACCAGAGCTCCAGAGGGGCAAACTGAAGCCCAGAGATGTTAGGGAAATTGCCCCAGGTCATGTAGCTCCTTGGCCTGGGAGCCTGAGACCTGCTAAGGTGTGGACGACTTTAAACCACTGGCCAACCCCACAAGCCCAGATAGCCCTCCACCTTCAATTTCCAGGCAAGAGAGGGCAGCCCGGCTGTCCTAGGCCAGCGAGGAGGAAGGCAGGAGAGAGCTGTCATGAAGGTGGGATGCTCCCAGAGACCCAGCTTGGGGCCCTAAGTGGGGTTCCCTAGTCTCTCAAGGTCCCCCTGGTCCTGGAGGGGGGGGGTCAAGCCCAGCACTGTCCCGAGCTTTGAGGTTGCTTTCCTGGACATCATTGGGAGAAGGAAAGGCTGGGCATACACTGAGGTCACCCTGACTGTGGGCATCCTTCCCTTCTGGGCCTGGGCTGTGACCAGGAGACAATCCCAGAGGGCCCTGCTGTCCTAACTCACCGGTTCCTACCTCAGGAAGCCAGCCAAGAAAAGGAAAGCAGAACTGAGACAAGAGAGTCCTTTCCAAGAAAACACATTTCAGGAAGGGGGCAGGGTACAGAGTGAAGGGGCAGGGTCACCAGAAGGGCAAGAGGTGAAGACAGCAGGGGCTGCAGAAGGACAGAGAATGGGGAGCCCAGGGGGGTAGGAGGAGGCTCAGAAACCTCCCATTTGCCCTTCCATCTGGGCCCCTGCCTTTCCCCAGCACAAATGTTTCCCAATAAAGCAAGTGGCATTCCAGCTACATGAGCTCATGGCTGAGGTCTTGTGGGGCCTGTAGCCAGGGAGGCAAGGGCTGTCTGCTCCCCACCTGCAGAGATGGGCCCCCAACATTCTTGAGTCCCTTGGCAGATGTCCGAGCCCAGTGCACTTTGGGATAAAAGAGGAGGGCCAGCAAGGGTGGAGCAAACATTCCAAAGATGCAGCAGCCCCCCTAGAGACTCCTGGGCCAGCTCTAAGTCTGGGCCCCCAGCCAGGCTGAACGGACAAGGAAGGCAGAGGGGGTATCCCCCAGGGAGGAGGTGGCAAAGAGATGGTTAGGCAGGGGTGGGGTGTGGGGAATTGGGGAGCTAGCCAAGGCCCATCTTCCTGACATTAAGCGGAGGAAGCCAATGTTTTTCTCTTGGCCTGGAGTAGGGATCCTTATTTACTCCATGGGTTCAGTGAAGCAGGTATGGAGTGGGCCTGCCAGAGACCAAGCAAAACTTCTTAGTGGGGTCAGGAAGTACAAGGCTGAGGCTGCCAGAATTGGAGGTGGAGTAAAGTCTGGATCCTACAGGGAGTGAGGGGCAGAAAGATACAGAAACAAGCTCCCAGACACCACAGAGTCTGGGAGGAGGCCTGAGCCACAGCCACCCGATGTCTCAGGACTCCACTGTCCTCCCCTGCCTGCAGGGAACACTCCCAGCATGAAAGAGGAGGGAGGGTCAGAGGAAAGGTCCAGGGACTTGGGCAAGGCAGGCATCTCTCTGGGTGTTGTTACCTCCCAGGGAGGTGCTACCCCCATGCACATCCTCATTGGGGAACATCTTAGTGACCTAATAGCACACCCTACCATGTTCACCACGACACATGAGGGGCCTCAAGGCCCCTCCTACAATGCTCTCCCCAGGAACACCTTCCCTGGCCAGATCTACATTCTACTTGCTCCCTGACAGGCCTGGACATCCACCTCCACTCCTCCCCCTACAAGCCTTACACTCCTTCTCGTCCAGGTTTCAAAGCTAGACATGAGGCTGGTGGCCTTGGAGGCTGAAGGCTGGGAGCTCCTGCTTGAGCTAGAGAAGAAACAGTGAGTACCATGCTGGGGGCTGGGAGCCAAGAACAGACCCTCACTCTGGAGGGAATAGTGCTGGGGACAGGAACTGACATGAATCCCTGAGGAAGGCTGGATGGGGAGAGGGCCCTGGAAGAGTTACTGGAGATAGGGAGGGTCACCAGGCCCATGATTAGGTCCCTGGAGCTTGGGTCAGCCCCAGAGTGTAGGGCAAGTCCCTCAGCTCACCCGCAGGAGTATCTTGTCAGCACCAGGCTGCCTGCTGGAGATGAGTGAGCACCACCTAGTGGGTACCCACAGGGTATGTGAATCAAAAGAGAATCCAAGGCTAGATTCCAAAGGTGGAGTTGAACCTGGAGGCACTCCAGGCTGAAAGAGTGGCAGGGACAAAGGTGCGGGGGCTGCAGTACTCAAACCACTTTGTAGGAGCAATAATTTGTTTGGATTGCTTGGAAGGTCCCCAGCTGCTGGGGAGGGAGCAGGGAGCAGGGGGACAGGACCTCTGCAGAGAGCCAGATCACAGACGGCCACAAAGGCTGTTTTAGTGCTGCGTGTCCTGGACAGTGCAAAGCCAAAGATGTTGTGCTGGTGAGTGAGAAGGCAAAGCCAGGCCCAGGGTAGGTGTCTAAGACAAAGCCTGTGAGGAGCAGCAGTGGGAATGGTTCACAAAACCAGCCAGATTGTATTATCAATAACTATTCACAAGGTTTTCCCTGGCCATTTTTTTAAGTAGATCACTAGTCTAGTAGTCTGTCCTAATCTGGAAGCTCCACTGAAACCCGTCCACCATGAGCAATGCTGCTGGTATTTGAAATACCGGTGGCCAGGCTTCCAGCATCATAGCAACACTCAAGCCACCACGGTGTGACAAACTGACAGGAGTGGTGAACCATACGAAAATGCAGCATCAGGATTGGAGGAAGACTCATCAGCAACCTGCAATATACAGATGACACAACCTTGCTTGCCCAAAGCAAAGAGGACGTGAAGCACTTACTGATAAAGACCAAAGGCTACAGCCTTCAGTGTGGATTACACCTCAACTTAAAGAAAACAAAACTCCTCACAACTGGACCCATGAGCAACATCATGATAAGTGGAGAAAAGATTGAGGTTGTCAAAGACTTCATTTTACTTGGATCCACAATCAACACCCGTGGAAGCAGCAGTCAAGAATTAAAATGACACATTGCATAGGCAAAATCTGCAAGACACTTCTTTAAAGTGTTAAAAAGCAATGATGTCACTTTGAGGACGAAGATGCACCTAATCCAAGCCATGGTGTTTTCAATTGCCTCAAATGGACAAGGATACTGAGGAAGAGGGTCAGCGAAAAAGAGAAATACCCTCAACAAGAAGGACTGACACAATGGCTGCAATAATGGGCTCAACATAGCAACCATTGTGTGGATGGTGCAGGACTCGGCAGCGTTTCTTTCTGTTGCACACAGGGTCGCTGTGAGTGGGAACCGACTGGACTGCACCTAACAAGAACATCATTTACTGGGAGTGTCTGGGTGGTACAAACGATTAACATGCTCAGCTGCTAACTGAAAGATGGGAAATTCAAGTCCACCTAGAGACGCCTTGGAAGAAAAGCCTGGTGACCCACTTCCAAAAAATCAGCCATTGAAAACCCTATGGAGCACAACTGTACTTGGACACACACGGGGCCGCCATGAACCTCACTTATAGAGCTGTTCAATTAGCATTCAGGGAGGAAGGCTGGGGGGCCTCCTGGAGGAGGTGGGGCCGAACTAGTGATCCCTATGATACCCTCTCCCTGCAGGCTACTGGCTCCTGGATACACAGAAACCCACTATAACCCTGATGGGCAGCCAGTGGTGCTGGTCCCCAAACACACGGTGAGATATCTTCATGTCTCCAAAGGCTCTGAGGATGGGGTGGGGATTCTGGAGGGCTGAAACCTCTGAGAACATCCCTTTCTCATCATTATTGCTCGATTCTTCTCCTGTTCCTAAGGAGAGGTGGCAGTCTGTCTTCCATCATGCCCTCTGTGTAGCCCTTCTTACTTCAGCCCTTCCTTTCCAGGATCACTGCCACTACCATGGGCGTGTGAGGGGCTACCCTGACTCCTGGGTAGTCCTCAGCACCTGCTCCGGGATGAGGTGAGGAACTCTGGGGAGAGGCTGGGGCTGGGCTGGGGAAGGCGCTCTCTCACACCCACCTCTGCACCCCAGCGGCCTGATTGTGCTCAGCAGAAATGCAAGCTATTATCTTCATGCCTGGCCACCTGCCGTCTCCAAAGACCCCTGGACCTACAAGATCTTCTGGACAGGGCAGCTGCTCAGTTGGAAAGGGGACTGTGGCCACAGGGACTCCAGTGACAAAAGGGACACTGCTGGCCTTCCTCGTGTCCCCCAGAGCAGGGTGAGGGTCAGAGACAAGGGGCAAGAGCTCTAGTGGCATAGTACCTAAGCCATCTGACTGGTAAACAAAAGGTTGCTGGTTCAAACCCACTAGCCACTCCACAGAAGAAAGATTGGGCAATTTACTTCTGTAAAGATTTACTGCCTCAGAAGCCCAATGGGGGTCGCTGTGAGTTGGAATTGATGTCAGAAGAGGCAGAAATGCACAGGCCCCAGTCCAGGGAATCTTGTCTAAAAAATTCTTAATGTTAACTTCGTTCCTTGTGGGAAGTGGGGGCTGTGGTCAGGGCTCAAGCCCAGCAGTCTTCCCTTCAGGGTCACCACCGCCCCTCCCCAGGAAAGGCGAGAGGCTCGCAGGAGCCCCAGGTACCTGGAGCTGTACATGGTGGCGGACCACACCATGGTAAGGGGATACCCAAGGCGGTCCGGGCCGGGATGGGGCCACCTCAGCCCCTAATGCCGCTGTGTTGCTGCCCTCCCAGTTCTTGGCCCAGCACCGGAACTTGAACAGCACCAAACAGCGTCTCCTAGAAGTCGTCAACTATGTGGACCAGGTTGGTGCAGCTGGACACAGCAGTAATAACGGGTGATTGCGGCAGGGGTGGGATGGCCCTAGCGGGGGGGCGGCGAAGGCAGGAAAATATGAGGAAGCGTCCTTACCGAGGAGCAAAAAGGGTCCAGGTGAGGCGCCATGTTCCGGGCTTCAGCCCCTCCACGTCCTCAGTTCCTCAGGACTCTGGACATTCAAGTGGCTCTTACCGGCCTGGAAGTGTGGACGGAGCGGGACCTCAGCCGCGTCACGCCGGACGCGAACGCCACGCTCTGGGCCTTCCTGCAGTGGCGTCGGGGACTGTGGGCGCTGCAGCCACACGACTCTGCGCAGCTGCTTACGTGGGTGCTCCAATCCCCAACGCAGGTCCCAGGGCCGGGCTGGGAAGTCGCGCCCCCCCCCCCCCCGCTCGCCAGGTAACACTGCGCTTTGCCCTCAGGGGTCGCGCCTTCGGGGGCGCCACCGTGGGCCTAGCGCCAGTGGAGGGCATGTGCCGCATGGAGAGCTCTGGAGGCGTGAGCGCGGTGAGGCACTGGTGGAGGGGTGGGCGCGGCCGAGGGGCGCGGCCCTTGGTGACCGCCCCTCCCACGCTCTCCAGGACCACTCGGAGCTCCCCATTGGCGCTGCAGCCACCATGGCCCACGAGATAGGCCACAATCTCGGCCTCAGCCACGATCCCGACGGCTGCTGCGTGGAGGCCCTGGCCGAGCAGGGCGGCTGTATCATGGCAGCAGCCATGGGGTGCGGGCCCAGTGGGGAAGGCGGTAGGGTTGGGGTTGGGGGCTAGACTTGGGAAGCATTCTTTTGGAGGAAATGCCCTTAGGTCCCTGGTGGCACAAGCGATTTTTGATGCGCAAGTAGCTCATCTAACTGAAGGTTGGTATCGGAATCCATCTAGCCACTCAGCAGAAGAAAGGTCTGGCGATCTGCTTCCATTAACGATTACAGCTAAGACAACCCTGAAGAGCAGTTCTACTCTGTGACACATCAGGTCGCCGTGAATCGGAATCCGTTCCACCACACGTTTTTTTCTTGGGGGAAGCGGTTGTTTATGAGGCTTAAATAGGGCAAAACTTAGGTAAAGTGGATTCGCTAGAGTATTAAGAGTATTTGCGGAACAACCTAGTGAGGTTATTCCATTCCTGGGACTAGCAGCGCTGGAATAGGATTCAAGTTTAGGGCCTGGCTGCCCATTCTTCACGTCACACCCTGCCGCCTTCAGCTCTCTGTGTAACTTTGCTGTCACATCCCCTTTCTGGGCACTGCTTCCTAGAGGACCCCACTTACGTATGTTAAGAGGCTGGGTGACCAACCCAGGGGAGGGGGTGGGGACGAGCGGAGGTGGGGATGGTCCTCACATGTCCGACGACCCCCTCCCGGCCCGCAGACGCCCCTTTCCGCGCGTGTTCAGCGCCTGCAGCCGCCAGCAGCTACGCGCTTTCTTCCGGAAGGGAGGTGGTGCGTGCCTCTCCAATGCCCCGGATCCCTGGGTCCTGCTGCCACGGGCTCGCTGCGGGAACGGCATCGTGGAGGCCGGCGAGGAGTGCGACTGCGGCGTCCTCCAGGTCAGACTCGGGGGCCAGGCCCCTGGGGCCCAAGCCTGCCCCTGCCCCTGCCCACCCCGCCCCGGAGACCTGGGGCGCTGCGCCCTGACCTGGTACCTCTTCGCCTTTCTGTCCTAGGAGTGCCGGGACTCATGCTGCCTTGCCCACAACTGCTCGCTGCGCGCTGGGGCCCAGTGCACCCATGGGGACTGCTGCGCGCGCTGCCTGGTGCGGGCTTGGGAAGCTCGCGGGTGCGGGTTAGGGGGTCTTGCTGTTTCTTCTTCCGTAGTTGGCTGCCAGCCTACTTGTTTGGGATGATTGCTGCCCTTCCTGCCCGTTTACCGGGTGCTGGCTCCCTCGCCGGCTCGGAGCTGTTTGTTGTATCTTTGTGTGTGCCTCGCTTCCCTCCCTCTTGCCTTTTTCCCTAACCCCTGTCACCTGCGCAGCTGAAGCAGGCTGGCACGCTGTGCCGCCGGGCCACGGGCGACTGTGACCTCCCCGAGTTCTGCACGGGATCCTCCCCCCACTGTCCGCCAGACGTTTACGTACTGGACGGCTCGCCTTGCGCCAGGGGCCGCGGCTACTGCCAGGATGGCGCATGCCCCACGCTTGAGCAGCAGTGCCAGCAACTCTGGGGGCCTGGTGAGTTGGCCTGTGCGCCCTTGCATCCTTGTTCTCATCCTCGGGCCTGCTCTAGTTATTTTTCTTGGGGGTGGGGTGGAGAGGAATTGGGGGGAACTGAGGCCTGCAGAGCGTGGTCCCTGGGAACAGCTGGGCTGTTCCCAACCCCACCCACACTTCCCCAGGCTCTCGCCCAGCCCCAGAGGCCTGTTTCCAGGTGGTGAACTCTGCAGGAGATGCCCACGGGAACTGTGGCCAAGACAGACAGGGCCACTTTGTGCCTTGTCCACAGAGGTAGGAAAGGTAGGGAAGGGGAGGCAGCAGAAACTGGAAGTGGGTTGGAAGAAGCCCTCCTGCTTTCTGACCACCCTCCACTCCATTCGCAGGGATGCCCAGTGTGGGAAGCTGCAGTGCCAGGGTGGGGAGCTGAGGCCCCGAGTGCCACACACAGAGCCTGTGGACTCCACTATCAGCTTGGATGGCCGTGAGATGACCTGCAGGGCAGCTTTTGCTCTCCCTGGGATCCAGCTAGACCTGCCTGATTTGGGCCTGGTAGAGACAGGCACTCAGTGTGGACCCAGAATGGTGAGCCCGGCTCACCCTAACCCTTCCTGCCACTTGACTCCTATTGGCTGGAGCCTCACACCCAGTGTGCACACCACCTGCAGGTGTGCCGAGACAGGCGCTGCCAGAATGCCACCTTCCAGGAGCTGGAGCATTGCCTGGCAACATGCCATGCCCATGGGGTGAGTAGCCTGTGGGGTGGGGAACATAGAGTCTGATCCACCTGACCCTCCCCCTCCTACTCACCTCTGCAGGTTTGCAATAGCAACTACAACTGTCACTGTGCTCCAGGCTGGGCACCACCCTCCTGCGATGAGCCAGGGTTGGGAGGCAGCATAGACAGCGGCCCGCTGCGGCCTGAAAGTATGAGAATGGGGCAGGTGGGCAGGGGCTGGGCTGGTGTATGTGCTCAGGACTCAGCACCATGCTGTCCTCCTCAGGCCACGATGCCTTCCTGCTGGCCATGATCCTCAGCTTCCTGCTGCCTCTGTTCCTGGGGGCTGGCCTGGCCTGGTGCTGCTTCCGGTGTCCGAGGTCCTGTCTCCAGCAGTACCTCTGGGACTCGAGGAGGGGTCCTGCTCGCAGTGGGTTAGCTCTGAATGCTCTACCCCTGAAGGCTCAGGCCCCTGCATCCTGAGCCCACCGCTGGGGTTCTTGATCCTTGGAGCTCTGCTGGGGAGACTGGCAGTGGGGCAGGGGTTCCAAACCTTGTCTAGGGTCTATGAGGCCTTCAGAGGGACAAGCTAGCTGGAGGCAGTAAAGAGGAGCCCTGGGCAGGAAGCCTCAATGGCATACTAGTCAAGCCCATAGTTTAGGTCCCTGACCTCCACCACCACCTCAGGGCAGGGTCCTTGGCATCTCATTGTTATGGTTCATTCCCCTTGTCCAACCTCCTGTTTCTGTCACCAGGCAGCCGCCTCACCCTCAACTTTGCTTAGTTTATCCACCAGCTCAAAAAGCAGTTGGTGCTCCACTGTTCCCTTGGAGATCTTTCAAGCCTCTCTCTGTCTAATGAGTGTCCAGCCTTCTGCCACTTCCTCTGCCAAATTCTCTTCATTATCCCCTTCAAGTTCCCAGATGTGGACCCAGCACATCTTTTCACTCTGTGCCACTGGTCAGCTATGATGCCCACCCATCATCTAGACCTCTGTGACTGGGCTGAGGGCCACATTAATGCCAACCATGGTCAACCTAGGGCTGCCTCTTTACTGGCACCCTAGGCAAGGCAGGCCCCTCTGGCCATGTCTTACAGGCTGGACTTGAGGGTGCTCTGAGTGAGCTGTGGAAGGGGGCAGGGTCTAGGCTGGACCTAGGGCACTTCACTGGCTGGAGATGGGGCAAAAGACATCCCACTGAGGTGCCAGCCACCAACTGAGTGTCAGAGGCCAGCTGAGAGGTTTTGACATGATGAGCAGTGATTGCTGGTCTGTGGGCAGAGCTTGGCCTGGCAGCATGAGGGACGCTACAGAGAGAAGGTAACTGCACCTTCTCATCAAGTCACTAGAGCAGAGTCTTGAGGGCAATGGAGACTGCTGTGAAAAGACAAGGAAGGAAGAAGCAAGACTGGGAGAGTGGGCACTAGCAGGCAAAGATGACTTGGCATCATCAAGGGCAGCAAAGCACAGCTATCATTGTGGGAGGATGCCCTCCTTTGAGGCCTGAGCAATGCCAGTGTCTGGAGGGTTGTGAGATGCTGTGGTAGTGAGGGGGCTTGGGAGACATGTCCGGAGCAGAGGGGCAGGTGATTCTGGGAGGGAACCGAGGAGCCATGCAGGAGGGGGACCGGAGAAGTTTACTTGGATCAGAAAGGTGGAGACTCAGTCAATGCAGAGCTCAGGCTGGGTGCTGTGCCACTGACTGTAGGGAAGGAGCCCTGCTCAGAGTCACTATTCTGACCTCCTGGCCTCTTATCCTGCTGCACAGGCCCATACCTAACCCAGGCAGGGACCACCCAGTGAGCAGCATTTACCCCATGGAGCTAGGCCCGACAGCCACTGGAATGTCCCAGCCCCTTGGTGAGTGGGGCACCAGTGGAAGATGGGGAGGGATGGGAAGAGATCCAGAAGGACCCCTCCTCCCAACTTAACAGACCCAGCCTCCTTGGATCCCCTGTGCCTCATCTTGAAACAGGGACCACCCCTCTCACTGTGTTCATAGTGTTCACCCTTGCCCATTGCTCTTCAGACCTTGAGAACTCTGCTAGAGCCCAACAGCCACCCTGAGAAGCTGGGCCTCAAGCCCTGCCTGCACCTTCATGGTAGGTGGGGACCATGACATGGGGCCCTCTCCCTCCCACTGCTTATCCACCCACCTCTTGTGCCCCTTATCTCTCTGCTTCCCTAGTCTGAGGTTCATGGGCTTGGGTCATAATGGACAGGAGACATACCCTCTTGGAGAAGCTATTGTCATGTGATGGCATGCTGGAAGCCCCTGGGATGGGTCGTCACTGAAGGAGGATGTGGGGTCCATGCTGCATTACTTGCAGCCTGGGGTCCCAGCCCCCTCCTTCACTTCCTCCTCAGCAGTCCAGGACCAAGATGCTGCCTCTGGTGGAGGTGGCTCCTAAGAGGAGGAGGCTTAAAGGCAGGTGGCTTCTGACACCCACACTTGGAACTTAGACCCTTAAGAGCACAGCCAGGGAGTGAGCTGACCTTCTGCACCTTCAAGCGGCTGGAATGTTTCTTCCCCCAGCAGAGCTCTGCCCCATCCACTCCAAAACCCAGAGCACTGTCAGAAGTTGCTTTAGGATGTTCCTGCCCCTTAGGGCTGGGGACCCTGCCAGGGTACACCCTCCAGCCCAGGAACCTGTCAATTCAAGGAAGGAAAGTCCCATGGTCACCAACCTACCTCACCAGGGGAGTCTGGGTCATGCTGGGCACCCAGAGACCTCTGCCTTGAGGGCCTGGGTGTGCTCAATTCATGTGCTGTATCGAGTCCCTGTGGAGGGCAGTGACTGCTGGGCCAGAAGCTGGGACTCTGGGTCCTACATTTCAGATCTGGGTCCACACTGCCCTGCAAATGAACAAAAGAACAAACACACTTTAAGACTTTCCCTGCTGGGCCCACCTCCTGGTCCTGTCTTGTCCTCCTGGATACTTCCTTAGCCCCACCCCTATTCCTAGTCCTCCACTTGAGCTTTTGAGGGTATGTGGGGTCTGCCACAGACTTTTCACTTTAGACAATACTCAACTCCTCTCCATTTCCCAGGAGGGGACAGAGGGAACCAGCCATTTCAGAAAGGACACCAGAGTAGAAGTCAGAAAAAGACCTGTTGCACTTGGACCTCTGACTCTTTTCTGTCTGTAAACTCAACCCTATAGGGCACCCTGAGGGTCAGAAGGGGTGGTGGCTGGTAGGTAGAGCCTAGATGGCAGCCAGGACCCTAGGTATATTTGGGCTTAGGATGGTGGTACCTCACTTGAATAACTCCTTTGTCCCCTCTGCCCCAACCCTTGGACATTCTCCGAAGCCACTACCTTTAGCTCATGCAAAAGTTGGTATATTAGTCAGCTGTCGCTGCGTAACAATCACCCCAAAATTTAGTGCCTTAAAGTAACAATTGATTCTATGAGTTGAAAATTAAGTTGAGCCTAGCTAGCTGGTTCATCTGGTCTCAGCTAGGCTCACTTGTATATTTGCAGTCAGCTGCTATCATTTAGGTGGTTCTGCTTGTGAGGTTGGCTGGCTATAGGCTGGGGCAACAAGGGTGACTGGACCATGTGCCTCTCATTTTCCAGCAAGCTAGCCCTGACTTGTTCATATGACAGCTGGGGTGGGTTCCAGAGAGCTGGACTGGGACTCTCTCTGCATTTGCAGGGTGAGGCAAGTTAAGGCACTTACTTCAGACCCCAAATTTAAGGGGACACACACACACACACACACACACAACCCTTCCCCAATGAACAAAATATGAAAATTTAGAAGACAGTATCAGTAATAGTGCCATGCTGAGCTTTGTTGGAGCCTACTAAGGCAATGAGTGCCTTACTTGCCTCACTCACTTCACCTTAGTCCTGGCCATGCAGGGGAGAAAATGGAGCCCGGCAAGGTCCCTTGAGGCCCAAGCTCATCACTGGTACCAACCTCATTTCTATCAAATTCTGTTGGCCTAGTCAAGTACCAGGGCCAGCCCAGATTCCAGGAAAAGACTCCACCTCTTAATAGGAAGAAAAGTAAAATCACATAGCAAAGTATGTAGAGGATTGGGGAATTTTTGCAATCTATCACTACTTCCACTGGCAGGTTCAGGCTTGCCTTCACTCCACAAACCCAAGGGGCTTAGTGAGAATGCTTTCTAAAATCCCCACTCCCACCCTCCAGGAGGGGGTATCTGGACCTTGTGGACCTCCAGCTACAAAGGACCTAAACCAAACCAAACCAAGCTCACTGCCATCGAGTTGATTCTGACTCATAATGACCCCCTTTGAGTTCCTGAGGCAGTAGATCTTTATGGAAATAGATTGCCCTGTCTTCCTTCTGCAGAGTGGCTGGTGGGTTTGAACTACCAACCTTCTGGTTAGCAGTCAAGTGCCTTAGGCACTATGCCACCAGAGCTCCTTATACAAAGGACCTAGAGGAGGCCAAACTCTGCCCTCTTGACTTGTCTAAGACTGCCCAAGATTCCCTCCCCCTCATCCAGTGCAGAGCTCTAGGAATGGCCAGATGGAAAGGAGAGAGGATGATGGGAAGCCCAATCTGAGGGGAGAGGCACATCTGGGGCCTGGTATCAACTGGCTCATGGTGGAGAACTTCAGAAAAGAGGCTTAAGAGAACAGAGTTGGCATCAGGTCATTAGCAGAGGTATTAGGGATGCAGATGGTGAATGGACAGCAGGGGGTGTGCTCAGCCACCTTAACCTAGAGCTGAGTGAGGGTCCTGAGGGTCACAGTGGACATCAAGCTAGGGGGTGATAAGTGAGCCCAAATGAGGTATGACCTCCTGCTTATTGAAAACTTCATTGGAACTCACTGAGGAGGCCTTCAATAAATGAAGGGAGAAAGTATCTTCATGAATGGAAAGACTCCATACTATAAACTGTCAATGATGCTCAAATTCATCTGTAGATTTATTAGAATTCCAATAAACATCCCAACATAGTATTTCTTTTTTGATTTGACAAACAGCTTCTAAAATACATATGGGAAAGCAAAGGCCAAAAAGAGAAA
>NW_006921607.1:1040345-1090825 GCF_000298275.1 Orycteropus afer afer
AGAATGCAAGATGGGACATTTGTGCTCCAAGCATCAAGATTTACTGTATGGATGTACAGTGCTGCTGTAATGGAAATATCACAGGTGGATGGCTTTGAGCAAACAGGAATTTATTCTCTTACAGTCCCAATATTGCCAATCACACAGCAGGCCACAGATTCAAGTCCATTAAGAGTTCCAAGATCAACAGACAACATGGCAGGCTGCTGCAAGGACACAGCTACATGAAGGATTCAAGCGTGCCAAAAGCTGCAGACCATTCCTAAAGCTTCTCTTTATATATTGGGAACGCACCACATCCCCAAGGCAACTACTCAGCTGCTTATAGTAGATTCCACCATAGAGTTGATTACCAATCTCATTATAGGGAATAACTACAACAGAAAATTGTTGAAGACTTGCTAGCAGAAAACTTCCCCAATATCGTGAAAGATGGAAAGATATCCACTCAAGAAGCTCAACAAACCCAGTACAAGATAGACCCCACAAGAAAGTCACCATGACATATAATAATCAAACTTTCCCAAACCAAAGACAAAGACAGAGTTTAAGAGTAGCTCAGAAAAAAATGAAATGTTACCTGCAAAGGGCAACCAATAAGACTAAGCTATGATTTCTTAGCAGAAACCATGCAGGCAAGGTGGCAATGGGACGACATATATAAAACCTTAAAAGAAAAAAAATGCCAACCAAGAATTATATATCCAGCAAAACTGTCCCTCAAGTATGATGGTGAGTGTTCTGGTTACCTAGTGCCGCTCTGACAAGAATATACCACAAATGGGATGGCCTAAACAAACAGGAGTTTATTCTTTTACAATTTGGAGGCTTTAAGCCCAAGTTCAAAGTGCCAGGCTCTAGGGGCTGGATGAAAGCCCCTCAACCTTGAGATCCAGCTCTACCTCCTGCTCCCGGACCACTGGAGCTAGAGGCTTTTCTTCACTCAGACAGCTGCTGGCTGCTGAGGCTGCCAAGCCCAAGGTTGACAAGAAACAAGGCACAGTCCTGATGTTACCAAACCACATAGTAGGCCATTAATTCAAGTTCATTGCAAGTCCCAAGGTCGGCAGAGCATGGCAGGCTGCTGAACAATGACACGGCTATATACAGGGTCCAAGTGTCCCATAAGCTACAGACTATCCCCAAGGCTTCTGCTTATATACAGGAAGCAGACCACATTCCCTAAGGCAGCTCCTCAGCTGCTCACAGTAGATCCCACCATGGAGTTGATTACCTGTCTCATCATGGGGAATAACTACATCCAGCTGCCCAGCTAGGAGCTCTGGTAGCATAGTGGCTAAGGCACTTGACTGCTAACCAGAAGGCTGGCGGTTCAAACCCACCAGCCACTCCTCGGAAGGAAGGTTGGGCAATCCTACTTCCGTAGTGATACTGCCTCGGAAACCCAAGGAGGGGTCGCTATGAGTCAGGGCTGACTCGACGGCACATAACAACAACAACAACAACAACAGCTGCCCAGCTACTCAACCAGGCCCAGCCAAGTTGACACATCAACTGAACTACCACAGTGAGATTAGGACATCCACAGATAAACAGAAATTAAGAGAATTTGTAAAAACCATACCTACCTTACAAGAATTGCTAAAGGAAGTCCTTTGGACAGAAAACCAGCAATGGAAGACAACAATCTGAGATTAAGACACATGACAACATCAGTCAGAAATAAGCCTAGAGAAAGAATTCTCAAAATTAAAATAAGCTTACAAAGCTGAATATGGAAAACCAGAAGTGCTTATCTGTAAAAAACACCAACTACAAAGCTAAAAATAAATAAATAAATAAATAAAATAAAGGGAATAAATGATATAATTACAGAACTCTCAACTGAACAGGAAGTCAGGATGGTGTCAATATAGAACAGACCTTCCAAACTTAGGAAAAGAAAAATTAGCTACAGAATAACCACAAAGAAAATTATTAAGCCTCCTAACCAAAGTAAGAAAGAAGATCACAAGGACTTAGTAAAAACAAATTCAACAACAATGAAGTAAATGAAAAGGAAACACAGTAACAAAATGAACTCAGCACAGAAAAAAATATTCAAAACAAAGAAACCATAAACACCAGAACAACAACAACAACAACAAATAAAAAACACAGTGAATCAGAGCACTAAATTCTTACCTATCATTAATTACACTCAATGTGAATAGATTAAACATGCCAGTTAAGAGAAAGAGAGTGGCAGAATGGATAAGAAAACAAGACATCAATATGCTGCCCGCAAGAGACTCACTTTAGACACAAAGATAAAAATCAAGGGATGGAGAAAATATCAAGCTAAAAAAGAGGAGGAGTGGCCATATTAGTTTCTGATTAAATAGATTTCAAGACAAAAACAGCACAAGGGACAAGGAAGGATATTATAAATGATAAAAGGACTAATCCACCAAGAGAACATAGCCATAATAAATATACATGCACCCACTGAAAGAGCCCCAAAATACATAAAGTAAATATTTACAAAATTAAAAGAGAAATAGACAATACTACTATAGTGTAGGGGACTTTAGGCACCACTTTTGATGAACTATAAAGATCATCAAAGAAAAAATACAGGCAAACTCAGTGGCCCTAATTTATGATATAAATAGACTGTGATGCACAACCAAAAAACACAAACAGCAGAAAAGAAACTAGATGACTTGGACCTTCTAAAAATTAAATTATTTGTAACAAGAGTTCTCCAAAAGAGTAAAAATAGAGCCTACAGGCTGGGAAAAAAATATTCATCAATGATATATCCAACAAGAGATATAGCAACAAAATTTATAGAAAACTTCAACACCTCAATCAAAAAAGAAAAATAATCTGTTAAAAAATGGGCAGAGTACATGAACAGACACTTCACCAAAGAAGATATTCAGAAGGCCAACAAACACAGGAAGAAATGATTGTGATCATTAGCCAATAGAGAATGCAAATCAAAACAACAATAAGATACCACCTTACCGACCCAAGCAATAATAGCAAAGTTCAGTAAGAGAGAAAACAATAAATACTGGTGAGGGCATGGAGAGACTGGAACTCTCATACACTGCTGGTGCAATCAGTGTGGAAAATGGTATGGCCCATCCTTGAAAAGTTGGAAATAGAAATACCATTTGATCCAACATTCCAACTAAAATACCAAAACCAAACCCACTGCCATGGAGTCATTCTGACTCATAGCAACCTCTATTAGGTTTCCAAGGCTGTAAGTCTTTACAGAAGTAGATTGCCTCACCTTCCTCCCATGGAGCAGCTGGTGGGTTTGAACCGCTGACCTTCTGGTTAGCAGCCAAATACCTTACTCACTATGCCCCCAGAGTTCCCTAGCATTGCTACTACTAGGTATACATTGTAAAGAAGTGAGAGCTGGCACACTAATAGATATATGCACACTATGTTCATCACAGCACTATTTACAATAGAAAAGAGATGGAAACAATCTAAGTGCTCATCAGTGGATGAGTGGATAACCAAATTATGGTACATACAGACAATGAAATACTATGCAACATTTTAATGATGCATCAGCAAAACATTTCATAATGCAGATGAACTTGGAGGACATTATGCCGAGTGAAATAAATCAATCGCAGAAGGAAAAATATTGTATGAGTCCATTATAAAAAGTCAAGGTAAAGTTTACATATGGAAAGAAACATTTTTCTTCTTCTTTTTAAATTATTTGATGGTTACCTGAGATGGGAAAATTGTTAGGTAAGAAACAT
This sequence comes from Orycteropus afer afer, assembly GCF_000298275.1. Taxonomy (NCBI): domain Eukaryota; kingdom Metazoa; phylum Chordata; class Mammalia; order Tubulidentata; family Orycteropodidae; genus Orycteropus; species Orycteropus afer. Next base: position 1,044,083 of record NW_006921607.1, read on the forward strand.
GTATTGATTTGGGTGAAGGTAAAGGCCATACATCAAAAACAAGTGCTCAGGACAGTATCACTAAGGAATAGCAAGACACAGAGAGAGGTGTCCAAGAGGTACAGAGAACAAAGGTATTATTACATACACAGTACTGCATTATCAGTAACAACAAACATTAATTACAGGTGGCTACACAGACAGGCAAGATGATCAAGTATGGGTGGGCAACCAGGACTATACTCATGACCATATATATGTTTGGCAGATGATATCGCTACATATGTATTTATATGTGCTATAAAAATGTCCACATATACAATAGAGTTAACAATAATAATACAGTTATAACTTCTTTACCACAACAAACACCTTGAGGGAGTGAGTCATGGGGCCTGTGGGCTTGGGACCATCATCACAGGGCACATCAAGCTCAAATGGCATAACATACTACACAAAACACTGTTCTACATCCTACTTTGGTGAGTAGCATCTATGGTCTTAAAAGCTTGTGAGCAGCTGTCTAAAAGGCAATTATTGGTCTCTCCTCATTTGGACCAAAGAAGAGTGAAGAAAATCAAAGACGCATAGAAGCAATTAGTCCAAAGCACTAGTGGACCATGGGAACTTCAGGCTCCAGGACTCTGAGACCAGAGGAACTAGATGGTGCCTGGCCACCAGGCCAACCACTCTGAAAGGGATCAAATTTGGAGATCCTGGATAGAGTGGGAAAAAAATGTGGACCCAAACTCAAAATTATAATAAAGACCAAGCTTACTGGTCTGGTAGAGACTGGTGATACATCTGAGCCTATGATCCGTAGTCACCAGTTGGGCCTGGAAGTGAACTTACTCCTGTAGCTCAACTTTCAGCCAGATAATAGGCCTACAGATGAACAATTACACCAGGGTGGTAAGCACTCCTTAGAACAATCAACCATAAGAGATCAAAAGGGCAGCATCTGAGCAGGGATAGAGCTCAGAAGGCAGGAATGCAGAGGAAAGAAGGACAGAGGGAAAAGGTAACCAAAGGGAGGAAATGGGAAGGGTGCTTTTACATTGTGGGAATTGCAATCAATGTCACGAAACAAAATATGTATGAACTGTTGAATGGTAAATGAATTTGCTCTGTAAACTTTCACTCAAATCACAATAAAAAGTTAAAAAAGAAGAAGAAATAAGACCAGACACTGAGTAAAAGTGAGTCCCTCTCTAAAAGCCCAGTTTAAAACTTTTTAGAAGTAGGTGACAAAGTGTCATCGACTATCCCTTGTTAAAATGCCTGGAATAGGACTGCATGACTGAATTTCGGTACTAGTCAGGGAACACAGTTGTTTTGGTATTTTGTGGAATTCCTTTCTATTCTTTATTTTTTTAATGGTGACACACACACACACACACACAATACTATGTGTGTTGGGGTCTAGATATTAGGAAGAAAATGCTACGTGGAGGCTGTTCAGAACTATTGCTCTGTGCTTACCCAGATTCGGAGCATCTTCCTGGCATTGATCCCATCTTCTGTGTGTCTGCTTCTGACTAACATAGGATAACAAGCATCTTTCTCCTTTAGATCTCTGTTTAACTGCCCTTGACAATCTGATGCAATCACATGCAACACAAGAGGGTCTTTGTAGTCTGAACTGCCAGGAATTAAGGGCTTTATTCTTTGAAAGAAAGCAAACCTGCATTTAATAGAAATGAAAAATGAAAAATATTTCTTATGCTGAAAAAAAGAGATTTACTGTAAAGCTGTCATCATTAAGACAGTGACATGGCAAAAAAGAAGTAAACAAATAGATCAATGCCATGCCCAGGAGGGATGGTGACACGTGTGATTTTGTTCTTCAGGGCAAATTGCAGCCCAAAGGTTCTACGAGCAAGAAATATGGGAAGAATAGATAGGTATGCAACAAGGAGTCTTTATCATACAACCTTCCCCTAATCAATTTGAAAATAGACCAAGTGGATGATTTAGCAGAACAAAAAATGACTTATTAGAAATGACTACAGAAGAAATTGAAAATTTGACCAGACCTTTAACTGTGAAGTACAATTAGAAATCTACTCATCAAAGTGAACTTTAGGCCCAGAAGACTCCATAGATGAACTCTACTGAACACTTCAGGAACACAAATTCTAATCTTATTCATAGGTTTGTAGAGTTAAAAATAAAGGGGCACATGCCCAACTAATTTTATGAGGAAAAGCATAGCCCCTGTGATAGTTGGAGCTGTGTGTCAACTTGGCTGGACCACAATTCTATGTGGTTTAAGCAATTGTGACATGGGTTGTTCCGATGATGGGATCAGATGTATTTATTTTGAGCAGCCAATCTCTGTTGAAAGGGAGCTTCCCTAGGGGTGTGGCCTGCTTCCAGCATATTTATGGACATCCTGGGAAAAGAGACACGCTTCTGTTGATTGGGATTCTGTTGTGCTGCCTACAACTGTCTGCAAGCGAACAATCCACCATTTGGCCTGGAGATCTTGGATTCATCATTCATTGGAGTCAACAGCTAGTATACTGCCTGCCAACCTTAAGCTCTTCAGCCCCTGTGGCTGCATGAGTCAGGAAAAGCCTCCAGCTTGACATTTGATCCAAGAACTTGGGACTTGCCAGCTTCTGTAAGTGTGTGAGCCATTTTCCTAAGATAAATTTCTCTCTCTCTCTATAAGCTTTACTGGTTTTGCTTCTCTAGAGAACCCAGTCTAACACAGCCCCCATACCAAAGCCTGTTGAAGACATAATGAGCAAGGAAAATTACAGCCCACTCTCTCTGATGAACACAGATGTAAAATTCCAAAACAAATTAAGTCCAGAAAACAAATATATGAAAAATTCCTCGTGATCAACATTACAAAACCTGAAAGACCCTTCTCAGGTAGTGATTCTCATTCTGGCCTGCATGTTAAAATCACCTGAAAGTGCCTTTAAAAAATACCAGTTCCTGGATCTCTCTCCAGAGATTCTGATTTAGTTTGTCAAGGTAGAGGTTGGGCATCAGTAGTTTTTAAAGGCTCATCATTTGATTCTACTGTGCAGCCAGAATTGAGGACTCAAACTGGTTTACATGGTAGATAATAAAAATGTTAATCTATGTGCACCAGGAAGAGCACACAAATGTTTATAGAAACATTATTTTCAATAGCTAAAAATTAGAAAAATTTAAATATCTACCAATAAGAGATTGGATAAAGAATGGCATATTCATGGAGTAGAATACTATGCAGCAGAGAAAAATGAATGAACTACTTTACAAACACCAATATAAATCTGAAAAATTGATGTTGTGCAAAAAAGAAGTGTACAGTAAGCCATTTATATAAACTCTAATATAAACCCAAACCCATTGCCATTGAGTCAGTTTTGACTCATAGTGGTGACCCTTGGGGAACTGCCCCATAGGGTTTCCAAGGCTGTAATCTTTAAGGAAGCAGATTGCCACGTATTTCTTCTGCAGAGTGGCTGAAGGGTTTGAACTGCTAACCTTCCAGTTAGCAGCCACACACTTTAACCACTGAGCCACCAGGGCATATAAACTTTGCACATATGCAAAACAATACTATATATATTGTTCAGGCATACATACATGTACATGAGAAATACAAACAGTGAGGGCAACTGGGGAATAGTAAGAGTAGGATTGAAGATATTCACAGGAATTGGCAGGGGGACACAGAGAAACTTCCACTCTATTTATAATGGTTTCTTTCTTATGCCACTATCTCTCAGTTTGTTGTAGTGTGGTGGCTTGTGTGTTGCTATGATGCTATATGCTATGCCACTGGTGTTTCAAATACCAGCAGGGTCACCCATGGTGGACAGGTTTCAGTGGAGCTTCCAAACTAAGACAGACAAAGAAGAAGGGCCTGGTGAGCTACTTCTGAAAATTGGAAAACCAATTTGCTCTCTAGTTTTTCACTTAAATCACAATAAAATGTTTTTTCACAATAAAATGTTTTTTTTTTTTTTTTTTTTAAATAAACAAAGCTATGGGGCACAGTTCTATTCTGACACACGTGGAGTCACCATGAGTCTGAATCAACTCAGAAACAAAACAAAACAATCTTATGAACAAGTCTGGGCTAGTTTGCTGCAGAATGTGAGAACATGGTCCAGTCTCCCTTGCCAGTGAGATGGATGGACACAATGGCTGCGACAATGGGCTTGAGCACAGCAACGATTGTGAGGATGGGGCAGGATCGGACAGTGTTTACTTCTGTTGTGCGTAAGGTCTCCATGAGTTGGAACCGACGCGATGGCACCTAGCAACAACAACATGGATTACAACAGAATCCATAAGATTTTTATACAGGGCTGGAAGATGAACCCCTTAAGTTGGAAGGCACTCAAAATATAGCAATGGATTTGAGTATACCACCAATCAGGAGGATGGTGCAGGACTTGGCAACATTTCATTCTGTTGTACAAGGGGTGGCTATGAGTCAGAACCAACTCCACAGCAACTAACAATAACATTTCTTACCCTTTGTGTTAGACTGGGTGCTTTGGAGAAGCAAAACCAGTAAAGATTATATATAGAGAAGGATAAAGAGAAATTTATCTTAGGAAAATGGTTCACATAGAAGCTGGCAAGTCCCAAGTTCTTGGATCAAATGTCAAGCTGGAGGCTTTTCCCAACTCACGAAACTGCAGGGGCTGATGAGCTCAAGGTTGGAAGGCAGTATATCAGCTCTTGACTCCAACAAATGATGACTCCAAGATCTCCAGGCCAAATGGTGGATTGTTTGCTTGCAGACAGTTGCAGGCAGCATAACAGAATCCTGATCCACAGAACAGTGCGTCTTTTCCCAGGATGTCCATAAATGTATATATAAGAGGCCACACCCCTAGAGAAACTCCCTTTCAATGGACTGGCTGCTCAAAACATATATATCCAATCCCATCCTGGGAAGAGCCCACATCACAACTGCTTAAACCTCACAGAATTGTGGTCCAGCCAAGTTGACACACAGCTCCAACTGTCACACACACATCCTAGCTCATAGCTACTTTAATGTTTGGTATGTTACTCATACTTTTTTGTATATTTGAAATATTAATATTTCATACTTTTAAAGTGATGGCATTAGTATCATATCTGTATAAAGTTAGGCCTAAATTTTGTCTTTAAAAAGTTAAATGCCATGTAGAAGAATTTATATAGAATCTACATACATATGTGTTAGACTGGGTTCTCTAGAGAAACACAAAAACCAGAAAAGTATATATATATATTTATAGAGAGAGAGAGAGAGAAATTTATCTTAGGAAAATGGCTCACAAGTGTATAGAAGCCGACAAGTCCCAGCCGACAAGTCCAAGTCTCTGGAGGAGATGGGCTGGCGGCCGCTTTAGCTTTTGTAAGCGCAGGGGGCCGAGAGATTCAAGGCTGGCAGGGAGTACACTGGTTGTTGACTCCAACAAAAGACGAATCCAAGATCTCCAGGCCGAGCGGTGGGCTGCTCACTCACGGAAGTCTGTAGTCTGCACACCAGGGTTCCAATCCCTCAAAGAATGTGGCTCTTCCCAGGATGTCCCTGGATATCTTGGAAGCAGGCCACACCCCCAGGGAAACTCCCCTTGGGCAGCCTGGCCACTCAGAACACAGTCATCTGATCCCATCATGGGAACAACCACACAGAACTGGGGTCCAGCCAAGTTGACACACAGCTCCAACTATCACACATATATAGAATTCTTATACATAAATAAAGGAGCTCTGGTGGCATAGTGCCTAAGGCATTTGACTGCTTACCAGAAAGTTGGTGGTTCAAATCCATCAACCACTCCATGGAAGGAAGACTGAGCAATCTACTTCCATAAAGATTTAACACCTTGGAAACCCAAAGGGGGTTGCTATGAGTTGGAATTGACTTGATGGTAGTGAGTTTGGTTTTTGGTTTTATACATAAATAGGAAGGTCTGGTGGTGTAGTGGTTAAGGCATTTGGCTGCTTACCAAAAGGTCAGTGGTTCAAACTCACCAGCTGCTCCATGGAACAAAGATGAGACAATCTGCTTCCATAAAGATTTTTAGCCTTGGAAACCCAATGGGGGTTGCTATGAGTCTGAACCTACTTGATGGCAATGAGTTTGGTTTGGTTTATACATATATAGAATCCCTATACATACATAAGGAATTTCTTATGTATGTACATATATAAACATATATACAATATCTATATAGAAAACATGCCTATGTATAGAAGAATTTCTGTATATGAAAGAATTTCTATAACTTAAGTGCTTGTATCTCTCTGTGTTCTCTTTTTCATTTTTTTTCCCACTCACCAAGATTTCATTCCAAACAGCAGGTGTTCTGAGCTTTTCCATTTCCTGGTACACCCCTCTCTTCAATATTATCATTTCTCCTCCTTATCAGAGAATCAATTCTAACAACAGAAGGTCATCTGGACCTGTACCCTGTAAACCCAATACCACTATATATGCATTAAAAGTCAAGACAAAACATGTTTTTTTTGTTTTTTAAATCATCCTTTAAACTCAATTTTGAGACTTTTAGTCTCAATACTTATAGAATAACTTTTTGATTTTTTCAAAAATAATTCTGTTTCACATTTTAATGGAAGAAAACCTCAGACAAATCCAAGTGGGATAATTCAACAAAATGACTGACGAGGATCCTTCAAAAGTCTTGTTCCTGAAAGATAAGGAAAGACAGGAGCTACCCCAGATTGAAAAGCTTAAGGAGACATGACAACTTAATGTAATGTGGGACCCTGGATTGGATCATGGAACAGGAAAAGAACATTAAGTGGGAAAACTGGTGAAATGAAAAAGGCAGCTTAGTCTAGGTCCCTGGGTGGCACAGGCAGTTTGCCATCAGCTCCTAACCTAAAGGTTGGCAGTTCCCATCTAGCCACGTGTGCCACGAAAGAAAGGCCTGGTGACCTGCTTCCATAAAGAGTACAGCTCTGAAAACCCAGGGAGTCAAGAAACTAATGAGCTCGAAAACCCCAGAGTAATCAAGAAACTATAACACGTGGGGTCCTCATGATGTGGCTCAAGGCAGCAGGTTTTTTGTTTTGGGTAGTTAATAGCCCCAATGTTAACTTCCTAGTTTTGATCATTGTACTACGATTATGTAAAATGTTAACATTGCTGAATAAAAGGCATAAGGGGAATTCTAATATTTGTGGAACTTTTCTGCAAGTCTAAAATTAGCTCACAATATAAAGTTAAAAAATAAAATGATTTTTAAAAGAAAAATAACAATACTGTTTTGTTTTAAAATAGTCCGGCAATCGAGAGACAAGGTCTGGTTAGGTTAGCGCGTGTATGCGCGTACTGGGGGCCATCTCGGCCCATTCAGGCGCTGAATCCAATGGCTCAGGGATTCGCCGTGAAGTCGCAGCGAGGAGCGGACATGCGTGGCTGTGTGTGTGGGGGCGGGGGCGGGGTGTCTCATTACCTATGCAAAGGCTCCTCCCGCCTGAAGTGCACGTCTCAGCACTGACACCTGGGTTTCCACCATACTTCAGCATGGGCGGCGCTGGGAAGGGGACATTTGTCTGACTAGGGCTTTTTCTCTGGCAGTCCCCAGAGTCCAGCGAGGAGAGAGCCGTCGCCTCTGTTCGCCGCCGGCATGGCCCGCTGCCTGGGACTTGCGCTGCTACTGCTGTTGGGTGAGCGCCTGCCTCCTCCCCAGCCCCTTTTACTCCCGCTCCCTCCTTGGGACCGGATGGAAGGGCAAGAGGGCGATTCCGAGGACAAGCAGGAACGCTGGAAGAGGTGTGTCTGCAGCCTGTGTGAGGTGTGCAGCAACGCCTGGCAGTGTCCCGGGCCGCAACTCCGCACCCAGCCCTTGCCTTCAGCCCTTGCCTTCAGCCCTGCAGCGCGCACCCCCTCCCAAGTCCGCATCTCGGCCCCGAAGTTCTTTTCCCTGTGTGCCTCCTTCTTGCTCTCCTGCCTTTTCCCCAGCCCCAGCCCTCCAACTTCACTCTTCCAGCTCCCACGTCTCCCGGCCTGGAACCTGCCCTTCCACATGCTTGATGCTCCTTCTCCACTGGGGCATCATGGAGGCAAGGGTCCCTTTAAGGACTGGGGTGGATAGAATGGAATCTGGCAGAGTTTTTAGCAGAGGAGCTCTGCGGGTTCAGATGTGTCAAGGATGGAGACCTGATAAAGGTGCTCCAGGAAGAGACAGGTCAACAAAGGAGCAGGGAGGAGAGAAGGCCAGTGTGTCTGCAGCTCTGTGGCCCCTAGAGGACCAGCCACTCTGTCCCATCCACTCTCTCCACTCATGTACCCTCTGCAAGCTCTCAGCAACCACCCAGGGACAGGAAGGATTATCACCACCCTCACAGCCCAGTCCATGGCCTCTGCAGGCAAGCTATGGCCTGTACTGGACAGGGGCAGCTCCCAGCCTTGCTATGGGAGACACCCCCACCCCAACACTCACACAGCAGAGTGGGTGCAGGGCCAGGCTGCTCAGAGTGGGATGGCAGAAAGTCTTGTCTGAGCAATGTGCTGCCAGGGGTGAGGGTAGGCTGGGAATTGAGGGGCGTGTATCCTGGCTTTGGTGATTCAGGTCCTAGGGAGTGCTGACTTCCTGAGATGCTGATTTGGTTGGACTTAGCACTGGTCATGGCCCGTTTGGGCAGAGCTCACCCTCAGTCCCACCAATGCTTGCTGTGTGGCTTGGCCATGCAAGGCATCATCTCTGCCTTCAGTGGAGTGACACCTATCACGGGGCCCAGTGCCTTCACTGGAACCAGTGATGAATCCTAGGATGCTGTAGCTAAGGACGGAATCCTTCACTTAGCCTCAGCAGCCCCTGCAATAGCCAGAGCCCTTGAGGGGCATCTCCCTTTCGCCTTGGGCAGTGGATGGTAGAGACCAGGTGGAAGCTGGAGTCCAGATGGTTCAGTGGTAGGTAGGGGGTCAGGCCTCTGACAGGGAGCATCAAGAGGGGAGGCTCAGGGTGGGGGGAGAACCAGTACGCACATAGACCTGCTCAAAAGGTTTGAGGATCAGGGCGAAAAGCGTCATGCGTCCCAGAGCGTCAAGAAGAGGAAGAGGACTGGGAGCGGCCACTGTCCTCAACGCTATTTCTGATATGTCGCCATTACCCAGGTCCCCACAAGGTTGTTTTTCCGGTAGGGAAAAGGTCTGGTAGGGAGGGAGGATTCCCCCAGGACCTTTCTACAGATGAGTATGGCAGTTCTGGGGGCGCTCCCTGGAGTGGATGGGGCCTCAGCTTCAGGAGGAGGCCAGGTCCAGCCTCAGGGCTCCCCATCCATCCCAGGTATGTTGCAGAGACCCTTGAAGCATGCCGCTGTCCATCCCTGCGACCCGGGCTGGTCGTGCCAAGTATGCCGCGTCTTCGGGCCACACCCTGTTCCCTCTCGTCGGGTTTGAGCGCCCCACCTATGCACAGGACATGGGGGAGAGGTGGGGTGAAGTGTGAAGACAGGGCGCCCCGGGAACTGCAGCCTGCGAGCTTTCCCTGCGCCCCCCTCAGGGTCCGCGAGCTCGGCCGGATGGAACAGCTGCGTGGCCGCGGCCGAGGCGTGCACGGCGAATGCGCGGTGCCAGAGGCTGCGCACCGAGTACGTGGCGCAGTGCCTGGGCCGGGCCTCGTCGGGGGGCTGCCCTCGCGCCCGCTGTCGCCGGGCCCTGCGCCGCTTCTTTAACCGCGGGCCGCCGGCGCTCACCCTCGCGCTGCTCTTCTGCCCGTGCGGGGACCCCGCGTGCGCCGAGCGCCGCCGCCAGACCTTCGTGCCCGCCTGCGCCTTCTCCGGGCCAGACCCAGCGCCGCCTTCGTGCCTCGCGCCTCTGGAGGCCTGCGAGCACAGCCAACTTTGCAGGTGTGCGGTGCAGGAGGAGAAGTCGGGAGCTGGGCACCGGGGCGTGCCCTCCCCCTCGCTCACGTTCCCTACCCTGTAGGTCCCGCCTCCGGGCCTTCCAGGCCTCCTGCGCGCCGACCCCGGTTGCTCCCGACGGCTGCCCGCGAGAGCAGGCTCCCGGCTGCAGGCACGCCTATGCTGGCCTTGTGGGTATGAAGGCGGGAGCTGGGGGTGGGTGGGGCTCCCCGGGGAATGCCTCCGCCCGGGTGGGCCGATGACCCCAACTCGGGGTCCCCCCAGGCACCACGGTCACCCCCAACTACGTGGACAACGCGAGCGCGCGTGTGGCACCCTGGTGCGACTGCGGAGCCAGCGGGAACCGGCGTGAAGAGTGCGAAGCCTTCCGGGGACTTTTTACGAGGAACCCGTGCTTGGGTGAGGGGCCCGCGTGGGGCAGCGCGGCGCGGGAATCGGGTTGGCGCTTACTGCCTACTCCCACCCAAGTCGCCTGATCCCGCGGGAGCCCATTTTAGAGGCGAGGAAACTGAGCTCTTTGTGGAAGCCACAAAGGCGCACTCCCCTTTCTGCTGTCGCCCTGTCCCTCGGGTAGTGCACGCCCAGCTGTCTCTGGAGACTAGATCATAGACTCTAAGTCTGGTGCCTCTGCGGGGCGGGGAGCGAGGAGGATGGGGCGGCGGGAGTAGTTAAGATGTTTCTGAGGCTCTGGAGGTGAACAGGCGAGATCTCTGCTTAGGCCACTTCGGAGGTGGTGTCTGCCCTGAAATGGACCTCCTGCCCCGGCCTGGAGGAGTCTGCCTTTTAGCTCAGTTCTTCGCTGCTGGGTCTTGAGTCAGGGAGCCTGAATTCCAAAAGCCACCTTCTGGCTGAGAGTTAACTGCTCCAAGCCTTTTTGTGTCTGACTGTAACATGGGAAGGATGATGACAGTCACCGTCTCCTGTGAGGATGGAACTACACACAGCGTGTCCAGCACTCTTAGCCAGCTGTCCTTTACCACGGCCTTCCCGTCCTGGAGCCAGTCCTTGCAGATGTCATGTGTTCCCATCCTTTGTGCTTGGGGGGTCCACACAGGCTGCCAGGGGTGTCTCAGTTTGTCCATGAGGAGCTGGGTCTTGTGCTAGGGGTGCCCAGTTGATCCCACCTGGACCCCTCCCTCTCTAGACCGAGCCATTCAGGCCTTTGAGAGCCGGTGGCCTCCAAGCCTGCAGGACCGCCACCAGGACCCTGAGCACAGCCTTCTGCAGGTAGGTGCGGGGCAGATATGTGGGCTGGCAGCTCCTGAACTGCCTCCTTGTATACCTTTGGATGCCAGATATGGAGACATTACTGGCCTGGGTTGGCGGTGCAGCTGAGAGCAGAGCCAGGCTTCTCACTTCAAGCTCACAGCTTTGCTCCCCACCCCCAAGGTCTCCTCTGCAGATTGGCTTTTGGAGGGGCGCTCCCTGCTCTTCATATTCCCCACCCTGGCTCTCTGGCCCCAATTCTGACAAGGACTGCAGACAGTGGACAAGAGAGACAACTGTCTACCCCTTCCTGGGGTCTCAGGGCCATGTCTGTGGCCTTTAGTCCCGCTGAAAAGGGCCTGGCTTACCCTCCACACTGACCCCGGTGCTTTCGCTTTGCTGCATTTTGCACATGTGGACACCCTGTGCCCCTGTCCCCTGGAGTTAGGGGCATAGGGAGGGGGGTCTGACTACAAAGCTGTGGCTTCCTTTCGGTAGGTTGCTTGGCTGTGAGTCCCTTTCTTCACCAACCTTGGGACAACTGGGGTCTTCCATAGAGTAGGGGTGGAGGAGGTGAGGGGAGAAAGAGTCATTTTTGTATCTGAGGCTGGAACCTCAGATCATGTAGATGGCCAGAGATCACTCAGGAAATTTTATCCCGTGCATAAAATGCCCCCTCTCTGCCCCCTACATTGCACTGCTGGCCACATGGGCATCTTCTCTATGGTTTAACCCAGCACAAGAAAGGCATTCCCAGCTCAATAAATCATGTGCACAGAAACTGACTTTGCTTTCATGTGGTCTGTATCCTGGGAGCTGGAAACCAGTCTGCTGCAGGTATGTGACCTCAAATGGCCTCAACACCTCTCTGGGCCCCAGCTCCTCACCTGCAATTGAGGTTGCTGAACTGGGATCAACTAACTGTCCTGTCCTGGAGGCAGGGATTTTCGTGGCTTGTTAGTTGCTGTTGAGTCTATTTCAACTCGTGGCAACCCGATGGGTGTAGAGTAGAATTGCTCCATTGGGTTTTCAAGGTTGTGAACTTTCGGAAGCAGATTGCCAGGCCAGTCTTCTGAGGAGCCTCTGGGTGGGTTCGAACTGCCAACCTTCTGGCCAATAGTGGAGCACTTAACTGTTGGCCTCACTCAGGGACTCTTTTTCTTGTTTACCCAGTATCTATTTTTTCTTTCTCTGTTAGAGCTCAGATTCAAAACAAAACAAAGCAAAGCATTTTCCAGCTTCCCTTGCAGCTAGAGGTGGCCTGTGACATAATCACATGATTGGCCAATGAGTGGAAGCCAAAGATGAGGCTTCTGGGAAAGCTCTTTGAACGGGAACAGTCTTGCCTGGAATCTCCCACATTCTCACCTTGAGCCTGGGCAGTGTTGAAAATGGAGCCACACAACCTTGTGGCGCCACTGCGTCAGCCCCAGGCCACCTGCCTCTGGGTGCTTTATTACAAGAGAAAGTTAATACCTCTAATTTATTTGAGCCAATTTCTCCCCAGGTTTCTGCAGCCAAATATAGGCCCTGGTTGATACAGTCCCACCCCTTTTAGCAGTCTTGGCAAAAAAAGGCACCTCTTTCCCCCAGCATTCATGGACTCATCCCAGGCAAGACCCTAATTGGTCCAGCAGGAGTTATGTGCCTCTTCCTATGGTCTGGGAATGACATCAGCCCATCAGCATGACATGGAATGGGGAGGGACAGTTTTCCAGAGGAAAAAGGAGTGTTGAGCAGAGTAAAGGATATATATAACCCATTGCCACTTTACAGAGAAGAGGGTATGTCCTCTGCCACCCACGAGTGGACAGCCTGTAAGTGTGTTGGGGAGCATGGCAGGGAAGTGAAAGCCCCACCTTGCCCTGATCACAGTGATCAAAGGGTGGCCCAAGTACCAAATTAAATATCTGCTAAATTATTTACTGGAAGCTCTGGTGGCATGGAGCCTCAGGCATTTGACTGCTAACCAGAAGGCTGGTGGTTCAAACCACCAGCCACTCCTTGGAAGGAAGGTTGGACAATCTATTTCCATAGTGATGCCGCCTCAGAAACCCAAGGAGGGGTCGCTATGAGTCAGATCCGACTTGATGGCAGTGAGAGTTTTAAATTACTTACCTTTGCAAGAGAGTTATTAAACTCTCTCAATTTTTGATTCCAATAATTAGAGTAAAATATAGGTATTTTGAAAAAAGCATATAAAATATAGTAATCTGGATATACACACATATATGTATACACACACATATATGTATACACACACATATGCACACATATAAGGAGGTCTGGTGGTATACTGGATAAGACATTTCACTACTAACCTGAAGGTCAGCAGTGCAAACCCATCAGCTGCTCTGTGAGAGGAAGATGGAACAGTCTACTTCCATAAAGATTTACAGCCTCTGAAGCCCAATGGAGGGTCGCTATGAGTCAATCTACTTGATGTTAGTGAGGTGTTTTTTTTAAAAATGCATATATATATATATATATATATATATATATATATATACACACACACACACATACATATACATACACACACATATATATAAAGGAGCTCTGGTGGCATAGTGCCTAAGGCATTTTACTGCTAACCAGAAGGTTGGTGGCTCAAACCCACCAGCCACTCTGTGGAAGGAAGTCTGGGCAATCTATTTCTGTAAAGATTTACCATCTCAGAAGTCCAATGTGGGCCACTATGAGTCAGAATTGACTCGATGGCAGTGGGTTTTCTTTTGTTATATGTATATATATACACACACACACTGCCGTATGTGTACATATACACATACATATATATTTTTGTTGTTAGGCGTTGTTGAGTCGTGTCCAACTCATAGTGACTCTATGTACAGCAGAATGAAACACCACCTGGCTCCATGCCAGTTCCATGATCCTTGCTATACTTGAGCCCGTCGTCACAGCCACTGTGTCAATCCATCTCGTTGAGAGCCTTCCCCTTTTTTGTTGACCCTGCACCTTACCAAGCATGACATCTTTCTCTAGGGAATGGTCCCTTCTTACAACATGACCAAAGTAGGTGAGACGAAGTCTGGCCATTCTCACTTCCAAGGAGCATTTAGGGTGCACTTCCTCCAGGACAGATCTGTTAGTTCTTTTAGCAGTCCACGGTACTTTCAGCCTTCTTCACCAGCACCACAACTCAAATGCATCAGTTCTTCTTCAGTCTTCCTTATTCACTGTCCAGCTTTCACATGCATACGAGGTGACTGAAAATATCAAGGCTTGTAACAGGCACATCTTAGTCCTCAAGGAGACATCCTTGCTCCTCAGCACTTGAAAGAGGTCCCTTGCAGCAACTTGCCCAGTGCTATATGTTGTCTAATGTCCCGACTGCTGCTTCCATTGGCATCGATTGTAGAATCAAGCAATTTGAAGTCTTTGACAACTTTAATCTTTTCTCCATTTATCATGATGCTTCTTATATATAAAAACATATATGTATATGTATATGAATATACCTTCCAAAAGTTTGGGAAGAAAAACATCAGCAAAACTTACTTGAAAATTGTTCCATGGTGTGGCTGGTTATCTTCCTTTAGCAGTTCTCTCCAACTCACCTGCTGGGTTTAACCAAACGGAGTCTCTTTAACATCAAGCAATTTGTAAAGGAAAATAAGTGCTCTTATTGGGTGCAGCTCACAGTGACCCCCACTGCCAGGCTCTCTGCTTTTTCCCAGGGTGAACATCCCCATCTGGTAGACCTGAGGCTGTCATGAAACCAGAGAACTCTGGAGAGAGAAGCAGAGGGAGAGAAGAGGGGTTGAGGGAAGCCAAAGCCCAAGGTCTTGCTGTCCCTGGGGTCAGTTGACCTTCCTGTAGTTTTGTTAGCAAAGTTGGTGTGTTAGTTAAGGTTGTATGTCAACTTGGCTGGGCCTGGTTGAATGGCTGGGCAGCTAGATGTAGTTATCCCTCAGGGTGAGATTGGTAATTAACTCCATGGTGGAATCTACTAGAGCTGCTGAGTAGCTGCTTTTGGGATATGGGCTGCTTCCAGTATATAAGAAGCAACTTTGAGGAAGGTCTCCAGCTTTTTGGAACGCTTGAACCCTGCATGTCTTCATTCAGCAGGCCGCTATGCTCTGCTGATCCTGGGACTTTTAATTGACTTGAATCAATGGCCTGTGGTGTGGTTTGATAATATCAGGACTGTGCCTTCTCACTTGTTGACCTTAGGGTTGTCAGCCTCAGCAGGTAGCAGCTGCCTGAGTGAAGAGATCCCTGTTGCTTCAGTGGGCCAGGAGTGAGAGGCAGAACTGAAGGCCAAGGTTGAGGGGCTTTCACCCAGCTCCTACAGCCTGGCACTTGGAACTCGGACTTCTCTGTAAGAGAATAAACTGTTCAAGCCATCCCATTTTGGTATATATTCCTGTCAAGAGGGGCACTAAACCAAAAACCAAACCAAACTCACTGCTGTTGAAGTAACTAAAACAGTTGGTTACAGTTCAGTTTCAGTCACCTCAGTCTAAAAAGGTCCTAGCTCGTTTCCTGTTGCATTGAGTCAGTTCTCACTCATGGTGGCCCCATGAGTGTCAGAACAGACTGTGCTCCACAGGGTTTTCAATGGCTGGCTTTTTGCAGTGGATCACCACTTTTTTCTGAGGTACCTCTGGGTGACTTCAAACCTCCTTCATTTCTGTTAGCAGCTGAGCATTCTGTTAGTGTTTGCACCACCCAGAGGCGCTGACCTGGCTAATTCACAGTGTTAATCTGACCAAACACCTTGAAGCTGCATCCCACTGTGGCCCCCACAACCAGTGACGGTTCCTGCCTTGCTCCTCTATGTTTGATTTCAACCTCAGTGTCCTGTCAGGTTTCCTGGTTGTTGTCATACTCTTGTGCATACTCTTGGAGAGTGCAGTCCTGACCCTTGATTACATCCCTGTGATGACGTCTCTGCTACCTGTTGCCAACATTGAGCCCCTAGCCGGCAGGTGTCTGGGGGTGAGACGGAAAGATGCTGGAAATGGAAACATCTATGGATTTATTGGTGGAAATTTCATGGTTCATTCATGCCCACTCTGGCTTGGAGCCTAATGTCTTGGTGGAAAGTTGATGTGGAAAATGGCTCACTGCTTCTCCTTCTACCTAACGCTGCCCTCCCAACATGCGTTAAGCCACACCATACTCACAGAACCTGCTCACTTTTGCAAGAAGTGACAGACCAGTGACATTTGCAGAGTTAGGAGGACACAGGCTGCACAGGGCTTCAGGAGAGGGCCCCCTGGCCAGACAGCAGCTTGTTGGTAAGCCTGACATGCTCATGACGGGAGCCCAAGACGTGGTGCTGCCTTGCTGGCAGCAGGCCTGAGGATGTCTTGGGAAGTGGCTCTATCAGGGAGCCGTCACCCTGAACCAAAAGGAGGCTCAAGTTCAAGGCAGAAGATACAGAGAGAAATATTAAGATGCGTGCACACACATGAAAATAAAATACACCCAAAAACTCAGGAACCTGGATGATGCAAATGAGGAGGAAAGCCCAAGATGGAGTGTGAGGGGCATCTTTTTTTTTTTTTTTAAATCAATTCCAATTGAAGTGAATTTAACAGCTTTAAAATTGAAACAATTAACCCCCCAACCATATTAAAACAAACTAACAAACAAACAAGCCTTATGGTTGCCCATTAAGCATTAGCTAAGTAGCAAGAGACACGTTTCAGAAAAAAAGTACGGAAGAGTCCTGAGTTCTGCAGACCAGTTCCTAATGGATAGCCTGGCCCCAGGAAGCAGAGAGCAGGGCTCCAACAGGGAGACACCTGCATATCCTCTTGTGGTCTGAGCTTGTGGGTCTCTTCCTTTGGCAAAATTCTTACCACTATGGTCACTTTCATGTTTGCAATATCCAGAGGGGACAGAAAACCATGTCCACATCCATCACACAGGGCGCAGTGCATAGGCACATGGAAGTGCTTGCTAGGCCCGAGGTAGAAGGAAGAGCACTACAAATAAGCTTGCCGTCCCTTGAAGGGCCTCTTTAGCCATAGCCCATCCTGGTCCTCCCTCTCCAGCACACTTCGTACAGCCTTCGAGGTCATCTGGTCTTACTTCCTTTTTGTGTTGGAGACACTGGGTGGAAGGGAATTGTGGCCATGCATGTTACACACTAGTAATGCGGGGCTGCAGTGTTCGGATGTGTCAGTTCAGATGCGACCCAGCTGGGGCTGGGGCTGAGGACTCAGGAATGCCATTGCCACGCGTGTCAGAAGTTCCCAAACTGATGACTGGCTCTTGGTGACGTTTGGAAAAAAAAAAATTAAATAAAGTTCAGTTTTTCCTTGATTTGCACAGCAGTTGCATTTCTGAAAAACTCCCTGAATTTTAAACCAGCTCTCCAAACTTTGAGATGATAAGTCTAACAGAGTTAAGTTTGAGGCTCAATAATTACAAAGATTTTTCTCCTACACAAACATGTGGCAAGATGTCTGAAAAGCATGTGGGACGCAGGCTAGGTCCTTGTTGTGCAGGCGGTTCTACACATCACAGGATACCTACCTTCAGGCTCCACCCACTTAATCACAACAGTGCCTTCTTCATTAATCCGTTGCTGTAGAGTGGGTGCTGAGTCATGGCAACTCCACGTGTGTCGGAGTGGAACTGTGCTCCGTAAGGTTTCCAATGCCTGATTTTTCAGAAGTAGATCTCCAGGCCTTTCTTTCAAGTTGCTTCGGCAACCTTTTGGTTTGCATCACCCAGGAACTCCCTCTCATCATTGTGCTGTTATTGTTAGGTGCCGTTGAGTCAGCTCCAACTCACAGCGACCCTATATACAACAGAATGAAACTGCTCAGTCCTGTGCCAGCCTCACAGTTCCTGCTACACCCGAGCCCATCGTTGCAACCACTGTGTCAATCCATCTTGTTGAGGGCCTTCCCCTTTTTCGCTGACCCTCCACTTTACCAAGCATGATATCCTTCTCCAGGGAATGGTCCATTCTGACAACATGACCAAAGTAGGTGAGACAAAGTCCGGCCATTCTCACTTCCAAGGAGCATTCTGGCTGCACTTCTTCCAGGACAGATTTGCTAGTTCTTCTGGCAGTCCATGGTACTTTCAGTATTCTTTGCCACAACTCAAAAGCATCAACTTTGCTTTGGTCTTCCTTATTCACTGTCCAGCTTTCACATGCATATGAAGCGATTGAAAATACCGTGGCTTGGGTTAGGTGCACTTTAGTCTTCAAAGAGACATCATTGCTTTTCAGCACTTTAAAAAGGTCTTTTGCAGCAGATTGGCCCAGTGCAGTATGTCATTTGATTTCTTGACTGCTGCTCTTGTCATTACAATAATCAAAATTGCCCTTATGTATTTCCAAATGTCCTTAGGTTGGCAGTACTGTGGTCACTGAGAACTGTTGCCCCACACGACCTGGCTGCACCCTCAACTCCTACCACCTCTGTTGTAGCCCACTTTGCTCCAGACACCCTCACTGCCTTGCTGTTGCTCAAACACATTACTTATGCTGTTTCCTCAGCTTAGAATGATTCCCTCACAGACATCCGTATGCCTGCTGCTCCCCTACTTCATCCAGCTCTCTGTTCAGCCGTCACCCTTTCAGAGTGGCCTTCCACAATCACACCACATAAAGGAGCAATCCCCCAACACTTTGTACCCCCCACTCTACTTTTATTTTTCTTTATAGAACTTACCATCTGGCATTTGATTTATTATCTGGCTCCCCTACTAGACTGAAAGCTCCACAAAGACATGGAATTTTGTGTTTTGCTCACTACTAAATCCCCAGTCCCTAGACAATGCCTAGCACTGTTGTGCTCAATAAAATTTGTTGAATGACAAGATGAATAAATCTAGAGGAATGATAATTAACTCAGTAGGCAGGGGAATAAAAGATATATAATTCTGCTACCTTTCATCTATAAGACTCTGTTCCACAAAGTCATCCAGGGACCCAGGCTTCTTTGATCCTGTGGCACTATCATTTTCAGCATGAGCCTATGCGGTTGAGAGAGATGATGGAGGAGACACATTCAGTCTTAACTGCCTCCACAAGGATGCAGCACACCATTTGGAAAGACTGACTACATGGCTCCACTCAGCTGCCATTGGCCTGGGCAGTACATGAAGCTGTGGACTCAGGAAGAGGAGACTGGTATACAAAGCATCTAGCCAGCTTCTGGCACAGTTGGCTTTTCTGGTCCCCAAAGCACGTTTCACTCTTCTTCCCCACATGGAACACATGTACTGTATCTCAGAGGGACAATACTGTCCCATCCAGTCCCTGCCTCCAGCTCAAAGTTCAGACCTCCAGGTGAAATGCAGTTGCCTTCAGATGGCTCTTTGAAGTTCTCCCAGTGCTGAATTAACAAGACAGTTTGTATCCCACCCCACCCTCACATGCCCACCTAACAGTGTAGAGTCTAGGGCAGGACACCCCAACAAACTCTACCATACAGGAAGCTGGAGGATGCGGGCACACAGCAATCACTGGTTTACAGCAAATTTAAAATCCTGCTGGGCCCAGCCTCCAGGTGGGGAAGTTCCTTGATCTGGCCCAGTTCTGCTCTCTGGAGTTTTAAAGTTTCCACAATTTTTTTTTTAGGCCAGGGTCATGGTTTCTTTGGCAACATAATTCCCTGAAAACCTTACTACAATTTTGACTGACTTCATTTTCTTCTAGGCGGGTCTACTTTATTTCTTTGCTTCCTCACCTGTGTGCCTCTCCCGCAAGGTGATGGTCTTGAGGTTACCAGCTCAAATGGGAAGACCACTCCCTTAGATGATTTTCCCTCCTAGGCCAAGCCACTGTGTGAACTCTCAGTGTATGGTAGAGTCTGTTGGGGGTGTCCTGCCCTAGACTCTACACTGTTAGGTGGGCATGTGAGGGTGGGGTGGGATACAAACTGTCTTGTTAATTCAGCACTGGGAGAACTTCAAAGAGCCATCTAAGGGCAACTGCATTTCACCTGGAGGTCTGAACTTTGAGCTGGAGGCAGGGACTGAATGGGACAGTGTATTGTCCCTCTGAGATAGAGTACATGTGTTCCATGTGGGGAAGAAGAGTGAAATGTGCTTTGGGGACCAGAAAAGCCAACTGTGCCAGAAGCTGGCTAGATGTTCACAAGCTTTCTAAAATCCCACCTTGTCTTAGTTACCTAGTGCTTCCACATTTCCACAACAACAACAACAACTAATACCTTATAAAGGGGGTGGCCTTAAAGAAATCAAACCAAAACCAAACCCACTGCCATTGAGTCGGATCCGACTCATAGCTACCCCTCCTTGAGATTCCGGGGCGGTATCACTACAGAAGTAGATTGCCCAACCTTCCTTCCGAGGAGTGGCTGGTGGGTTTGAACTGCCAGCCTTCTGGTTAGCAGTCAAACAGAAACTTAAATCAGGGCATCAGCTCTAGGGGAGGGTCCTTCCTTATCAGTAGCCCTGGTGTTTCTTGGCTGTAAGTGGGTCCTCATGTGTTCTCTCCCCCCTGACACCACTCAGGATTAGGTTTCAGACCCACCCTATTCCAGTATGACCTCATTAACATAACTAAAGAAACCTCTTATTTCCAAAAAGAATCATATTTATAGGTACAGGGGATAGGACTTCAGCATAACTTTTTTGGGGACGTAATTCATAACACTTTTGTTATTGTTTGGAGACTAGAAGGAGTTGGCTTTTCCAACACTGCAAGGCTTTGGATTTCAGGACTGTCCTTCCATCTTTCCTTCAGCTTGTCAGCTGCCCAGTTATTAATTCATTCTTGAATGCAACTCTTTCTTGTGATGCCTTGCTAAAAGCAGCCAATACGATCAACACAAACCACATTCTGCTTTAGTCAAACCTCTTCCCGTAGAGGCACATTCTGTAGACAGTCTCTTGCTTTCTAAATTGTGAGGCACAACAACCTTACCTGATGTTTTGCCCTCCGCTGACAGGTATCACCAGCTGTTCAGCCTGCTGCAGCTGTTTTCTGCCACTTGGCCAGTAAGTAAGCCAATCCCACATATTTTAGATTTGGGTTCCAGTGGCATTATACTTCACAGTACCAACTTGTGTATTATATTAGTGAGAGTAAGAAAAGCTGACTGTTGTTACAACTGCCCAAATCTCAGTGGGTCAGCCAAGTAAGTTCACTTTTCAGTGATGTGAAGACCAGCACAGCTCTTGCTGGTTGGGTGGCTGCCCTCCAAGTGACTCAGGGATCCACACTTCCTCCAACATCCTCAACATGTGGCTTCTAGCTTCCTCCAACATCCTCAACATGTGGCTTCTAGCTTCCTCCAACATCCTCAACATGTGGCTTCTAGGGAGGCTTCCATGTGGGAATATTTTCTGTACCAAGCTTGGGATTTGTGTATGTCAGTTCACAGTTTCTCTAATCTCACTCCAACGGACCTGGAAAATGTTGAGCTGTGGGTCCAATAGCAAAATAGAACAGTGTGTTGAACACACAGGATTGTCTCTGCCATAATACCCGTTAAGACCCAGGTTTTATCTTGCCAGAAACAGGTTGATAGCTCCACTGCCCTCCCCAGAACGGGTCCCACCACTGTTGTCTTTTCCTTCCCTCATCCAGACCCGAGTTCCTGTGGGCAGGTCTCCTCCAGGCTTCCAGCCGCTCCCCCAGGCCCTACCCCTTGTCTACCCTCCCTTGTGGGATTGCCTGCTCCTTGTGTTTCCTCTTCCTTTCAATAAGAAGTGCTCTCAGCTCCCACAACACTGCTCTGGCCCTTCTGCATTCTGAGGACAGAAACCACAGAAGGCCCACAAAGGTGGCTTAGTGAATAGAAATGAATTCATCAAAAATTCAAAACCAATGACAACGCTGTGGCCACAGAAGTCTAAGCCTGTTAGGTATTGAACAGTGTCTCCCCAAAATATGTGTTGTAAATACTAACCCTACAACTGTGGTTAAAAGACCAAAATGGATGTCAGAAGACACCCTGAAACTGGCTCTGGATGAAGAGCAACTAAAGCAAATGGAAGAAATGATGAAGTAAAACAGCTGAACAGAAGATTTCAAAGGGCAGCTTGAGAAGACAAAGGATGCTATTGTAATGAAATATGCAAAGACATGGAGTTAGTTACAAAAACAAAAGGGAAGAACATGCTTGGCATTTCTCAAGCTGAAAGAACTGAAGAAAAAATTCAAGCCTTGAGTTGCACTATTGAAGGATTCTGTGGGCAAAATATTGAACACGCAGGAAGCATCAAAAGAAGATGGAAGGAATACACAGTCACTGTACCAAAAAGAATTGGCCAACGTTCAACTATTTCAGGAGGTGGCATATGATCAAGAACCAATGGTACTGAAGGAAGAAGTCGAAGCTGCACTGAAGGTATTGGTGATAAACAAGGCTCCGGGAATTGATACCTACCAATTAAAATATTTCAACAAATGGACGCAGTGCTGGAGGTGTTCACTTGTCTATGCCATGAAATTTGGAAGACAGCTGCCTAGCCAATGATGAAGAGATCCGTATCTGTGCCCATCCTAAAGAAAGGTGATTGAGAATGGAAAAATTGTTGAACAATTTCATTAATATGACACACAAGCAAATTCTGTTGAAGATAATTCAGAAACAGTTGCAGCAGTACATCGACAGAGAACTGCCAGAAATGAAAGCTGGCTTCAGAAGAGAACACGGAATGAGGGATATCACTGACGTCAGATGGATTTTGGCTGACAGCAGAGAATACCAGAATGAGGTTTACCTGTGTTTTACTGACTTTGCAAAGGCATTTGACTGTGTGGATCATAACAAATTTGGAAAACACTGCAAAGTGTGGAAATTCCAGAACACTTAATTGTGCTGATGCAGAATCTGTACACAGACTAAGAGGCAGTCATTCAAAGAGAACAAGGGGATACTGCATGGTTTAAAATCAGGAAAGGTGTGCATCAGGTTTGTGGTAGTTAAGGTTGAGTGTCAACTTGGCTGGGCCTGGTTGAGTGAATGGCTGGGCAACTGGATGTAGTTATTCCACATGGTGAGATTGGCAATCAGTTCCATGGTGGAATCTACTGGAACAGCTGGGTAACTATTTTAGGGATGTGGTCTGCTTCTAGTATATAAGAAGCAGTTTGAGGAAGGTCTCCAGCTTTTTTGCATGCTTAAACCCTGCATGTAGCCAAATCATTGTTCAGCAGCCCACCATGCCCTGCTGATCTTGGGACTCTTTCTGGACTTGAATTAGTGGCCTGCCATGTTGTTGGGTGATATTGGGACTATGCCTTTTTACTTGTCAACCTTTGGTTTGTCAGCCTCAGCAGCCAGCAGCTGCCTGAGTGAACAAAGTCCCTCAGCTTCAGTGGGCCGGGAGCAGGAGGCAGAGTTGAAGCCCAAGGTTGAGGAGCTTTCTTTCACCCAACCCCTAGAGCCTGGCACTTTGAACTTGGACTTCTAGCCTCCAAAAATTGTAGGAATAAACTCCTGTTTGTTAAAGCCATCCCATTTGTGGTATTTTTCTGTTAGAGTGGCACAAGGTAACCAAAAAAGAATAGTATCCTTTCACCATACTTACCCAACCTGTATGCTGAACAAATAATCTGAGAAGCTGGACTATATGAAGAACATGACATCAGGATTGGAGGAAGCCTCATTAACAATGTCAAAGACTTGTTTCTTGAAGCATTTACTGATGAAGAACAAAGACTTCAGTATGGATTACAGAACTACAGCCTTCAGTATGGATTACATTTCAACATAAGGAAAACAAAAATCCTCACAACTGGACCAATAAGCAACATGATAAATGGAGAAAAGATTGAAATTGTCAAGGATTTCATTTTACTTGGATTCACAATCAACACCCATGGAAGCAGCAGTCAAAAAATAAAACAATGTATTGCATTGGGCAAATGTTCTGCAAAAGACCTCTTTAAGATGTTGAAAAGAATGTCACTTTGAAGGACTAATGGTGCGCCTGAACTCAAGCCATGGTTTTTTCAGTTGCCTCATATGCATGCAAAAATTGGACAATAAATAAGCTATAAAACCAAAAAACAAACCAAACTTACTGCTGTTGAATGGAGTCTGACTCATAGTGACTCCTCCTTGGGTTTCTGAGGTGGTGTCTCTATGGAAGTAGATTGCCCAGTTTTCCTTCCGAGGAGTGACTGGTGGATTTGAACTGCCAACCATCTGGTAAGCAGTCAAACGCTTTAGGCACTACACCACCAGAGCTCCCAAATAAGATATACTGAAGAATTGATGCATTTGAGTTACAATGTTGGTGAAGAATATTGAATATACCATGGGCAGCTAGAAGAAAGAACAAACATGTCTCGGAAGAAGTACAGCCAGAATGCTCCTTAGAAGTGAGGATGGCGAGACTTCATCTCACGTACTCGAGACACATTATCAGGAAGGATCAGCCCTTGGAGAAGGACTTCATGCTTGGTAAAGTAGAGGGTCAGCGAAAAAGAGGAATACCCTCATTGAGATGGACTGACACAGTGGGCTCAGACAGCAACAATTGAGGATGGTGCAGAACTGGGCAATGTTTCACTCTGTTGTACTGACTCTACAGCACCTAACACAACAACAGCATACCTGTTGTATGATCAGTAACTGCAACCCTCCAAAATGGATCTCAGATTCCATCTTATTTAGCAATGCTAGTAAGAACTGCAAGCCATTTATTTTCCTTCTCCCTCCCTGTCATGCATCAACCACCTTTGCTGTAATGTATTAACTAGTCCTTAGCATGTTGCTGTTGCTATAATGTGCCATCGAGTCGGACCTGACTCATAGTGACCCCTCCTTGGGTTTCCGAGGTAGTATCACTACGGAAGTAGATTGCCCCATCTTCCGAGGAGTGGCTGGTGGGTTTGAACCGCCAGCCTTCTGGTTAGCAGTCATAGTTAGCAGTCATAGTCTGGTAGCATAGCCGCTATGCTCCCAGAGCTCCCCTTAGCATAGTTCTTAGCATAGTTTTAAGCAATAAAGCTTGCTAGCTGGCAGCGTCTTATCAGAGCACAAACAGGTGGTGGTCCAGGGCCCCCTCCCAATCGAGACCTGGTGCCACTGAGTCTGAGGCCAGTCACGTAGCTCCTATCCTCAATTCCTTAAATGTGAGTATAAACATCCCCACAAAAATGGGAGGGGTTAGCGGTCATCTTGGATCCATTCTGGCCTGCCGCCACTGGACACTGAATTGCTAGCAACATTTGCAAACCTGCTTTATCTTTTAAATCCTTTCTCTCCTGATTCTGTTTCTGTTCTAAATAAACGTTCAATTCTCTGCCTACGCCTCTGGGAAGGTTTTTTGGGCTGCTGTTACCTATTCAGCAGGAAGTTTTAACCTTCTTAGATAGTTCCCATGACACCTGTACACATAATCCCTTTTGGGAATGGATTTTCTTTGTTGTATTAATGAGACAGTCCTCAGAAGGAAGATTGGGCAATTTAATTCCATAGAGATACCGCCTCCGAAACCCAAGGAGGGGTCACTATGAGTTGAATTGACTCGATGGCAGTGTTGTTTTTTTGATTAGTTTAAAGTACATTTTAAGTCAACCTCTTTTGAGAGGTAAAGAGATTAAACAAGTGAGAGCAAAGTTGGGGGACAATAGATGCCTCACCACATGAAGACTTTCAAGGAACCAAGGGATAAGGACTTTCCCCAGAGTGGAGAACCCCTAGAGCTGGTGCTCTAATTTGGACTTCTAGCCTCCTAAACTGTGAGAAAATAAATCATTTCTTTAAGCCACTCACTTGTGGTATTTCTCTTATAGCAGTACTAGATGACTAAGACAAAGCCTCTCAGCACACCTTACAGTTAAACCAAAAAACCCAAATGTACTGCCACCGAGTCGATTCCAACACAGTGACCCTTCAGAACAGAGTAGAACTGCCCCATAGGGTTTCCAAGGCTTTAAGCCTTTACAGAAGCAGACTGCCTTATCTTTCTCCCATGAAGTAGCTTATCTTTTGGTTAGCAGCTGAATACATTAATCACTACACCACTAGAGCAGCTTGGAAAACCTAGAGAAACACTCAGGGACCAATGAGGAGGCCAAGAGGCTGAAAGATCAAGAGGAATCACACTGTTAGTGGAGTGACTCATGCAGGTAACTGTCAATACTATTGTTTGGACCTGGGATCCCTGTGTCCCTAGACCTCTTTCTCAAGCCCCTGCTAGAGCTTCTCCTTCCCCAGCACTGAGTCTGTGCTGTAGGCATTTAGTGCACTTAGTTGCTATGAAAGGTTGGAGGTTCAAGTCTACCCAGAGATACCGTGAAGAAAGGCCTGGTGATCTATGTCTGAAAAGTCAGCTATTGAAAACCTATGGAGCTCAGGAGGAAGTGGGAGGGGAGCTGTTGCACTGTGGTAAATTGTGGTCAATGTCATGAGACAAATTGCATGTGAACTGCTGTATGGAAAGTGAATTTGCTCTGTAAATCTTCACTCAAATCACAATAATAAAAAAAAAAGAAAACCTATGGAGCATGTTCCACTCTGATACACATAGGGTCACCCTGAGTTAGAATCCACTTGCTGGTAACAAGCTCAGCTCTATTGTTTCTCAGATACACACAGGCTATCCTGGGGACATCGGGAAGCCCACTCGCAGGCTGAGTAAGGCTGTAGCGGATGCCCCATCCTAAGTTTCAATGGCCACTAGTGCCAAATTTCACTTTGGAGAAATGTCTGAGGCACTGTCCCGCAGAAAGCTTCACACCTTTCTGGACAGCAAACGCTTCCTCTGAGGCAGCCTGAAACTGGCAAACCTTTTTTTTCTTTTTTGATTCGGAAGATTCTAATGATCAAAATGTAAAAAGAAATACAACAAAATAGAAATGAAACACAGGACAAAGCCCACTTTTTTTTCAGAAGGAAGTTTGTATTATAGTATTTATTTTTGTTTATATACAAGTCCTTCACATTTGTGTTTAAAATGCACAGACCTCCCTTAATTCTCTTGTTCCTGCTTAAATTAGCTGTTATTTTACAATACAAAAAATACCAAAAATTGCAGTCCTAAATGTATGTATAACACCCACAACCCCCAGCAATGAGATAGTTTACAATACTTACTCCATATTTACATGAGTGCAAGAGATGCTAAATTATACATATTAACAAACTAAGCTCGAGTTCAAACAAAAAACTGTAAATAACTGTAGAACAAAAACATTTCCAGAGCCACAATTAGGGCAACGGAACAGGCTTCACTAGTGTTCAGAATGTTTTGTGCACAAATTCAGAGTTACTGTTAAGTCGGTTCTGTTATTGCCTGTAAGAGAGAAGGCTCCAGTTTTTCTCCCCTCTCTGACCCAGCCCCTGCAGGTGGGGTTTTTACTCCTGTTAGTGACTCACTGCGGGAAATGGCTCATAATGGGTCTGTCTAGAAACCATCTACTGCAGATATTTATGGTTTGGGCCAAGTCTGACATATTGGGTAAACACACATTTCAGATGAGAGCCAGTGCAGGCCCTAAGGGTGGGAGACCTCTGCCCCTGGTTCAGTCTTTGGGGGGTAGGGGACACTTCTCATAGAAATGACCGTAAGGAAAGACCTCCTGGGATGACGGGTTTGAGGAGTTGGATTTTGTTGTTAATTCTAAAGGGCTTGCTTCTGTT
Source organism: Orycteropus afer afer (assembly GCF_000298275.1). Classification (NCBI taxonomy): domain Eukaryota; kingdom Metazoa; phylum Chordata; class Mammalia; order Tubulidentata; family Orycteropodidae; genus Orycteropus; species Orycteropus afer. The sequence goes on from NW_006921607.1 coordinate 1,071,685, forward strand.
TTTTTTTTTTTTTTTTACCCCCATCTTGGTTACTGTCCTAGTGTTAGCTCAAGTTAGTAAGTGCTTAGTAAATATTTGTTGAATGAATGGAGGAGTTCATGAAACTGAAGGATCAAAGATGTTTGTGAAAATACCACCCCACTCCTTCCCCAAATACACTCCATCAAGTTAAAGGACAGGACGCTCTGAAAGAGAGTGTCTTTTTTCTCTGGATAGTGCTCTGGTCTCTTTATGGGCTCCAGCTTTCCCAGGGCATCCACCCTGTACCTCAGGTCTCCCTTCTTCCTGTTGCTGACAGTCTGCAGTCTTTGGCCGCACTTCCTCTGTAGTCTCAGGGCTGGTTAGCTCAGGACAGATGGCTGTCTTCTCCCTACACCTCCTCCTACCTTTTACAGGTGATCCTCTTCAGGCAAGCTCAGGCTTCTCCCCTATGTGTAAGGTGGGGGGAACAGGATGGACAGGAGTTTGCGTTGGCGGTGGAGTGTGACGTTCTCCATGGGAAAAAAGGAGCTCTTATCAACAAATTAGCCCTGTAAGCCCACCCTTGTTTTTCAGTACCCAAAGACATAATCTGTAGTAGAAACAATGGTCCTGGGAAATGGCCATTAAAATTTAGACAGAAATACAAAAAAATGCAGCTGGATAAACCCTTTGGAAAAATCAGGTTCCCACAGGCTATAGTCTTTGAACTTAAAGACTAAGAGAAATATTCCTCAGGACGAGATTGGTCATCTTCACCATCCAGCGCCCAGAGCCTGGCAGCAAGATCCACGATGCACTTGCCGAGCCAACTGCAGGGACAGAGGTGACATGGGCTCCTGCTTCCTTCGTGTCTCCTCACAGACTGCTGTTCAAACAGATTCATTTCATCGTATGTAGGTGATCCTGGTTTTAAGTGATCAAACTGGAGCCAGACGCATGTGAACACATCAACACGTGGGGATGCATTTCATGGCTCAGTTATCAACATCAGGGCCCAATGAGAAGACTTCACAGAACTTGGATGTCTAGTATATGGCACCAGAACATGTCAGGTGAAAGTGAGACATCATTATATTTAATAAAAATACATTTAAGATATTTTTCTGTTGTATGTACACTCCAAATGTCTGAACATTCTGGACACTACTGTATACTTATGTACAAGTGCAAGATCAATGTTCTCATGACTATTTTAATTTATATACAGGCTCTCCTGTGCCGTATTACCAGGTGACCACCTCTTCCTTCTTGGTAACCGGCTCTAAGCTGAGCTCCCTTCTCCCGGCCTCTCTTCCTCTGCCCGAGCCTGGAGGAAGCTGCTTGCTGTGGCTGCAAAGAAGCAGGGATTCAGCCGTTTCCCCACTGCTGGAGTAGAATTGAACTTCACTTGCTCCTTCCTTCCTTCCAAAAATAAACATTATCTTAAAATACAAAGAACAACGAATAAACGAACCAGGTGGCTTGCAGGTCAAGGTGCATGTTATTTCACAGCATGGGATGGATGTGGGGAAAGAGACCTCTTTGGCAAAGGAAGCTGGTTCTTTGAACAAACAAGGTTTTTTTCTTGAGGGAGGACAATCCCCAGTGGCCTCCCTCTTTCTTCGCCAAAGGCCCGGTGGTAAGTAGGGAGTGGAAGGGCCAGTCCACTGCAGGCTCTCCATGGGTGTCATGTCCTTTCTGGAGCAGGGATGTGGGGAGCTTGTAAGAGGAGGGCTCTTTCCTAGAACTGTCTGCTCTTTAACAATGATGTGAAAAAGCAGCTTTTTGAGAGGTCAGTCTCAAAGTAGAGGTGTTTTGTGCATTAGATAGTGTTTTATGGTTTTTCAAAAACCTTGAAAACATCTTCCCAGGGAAAGCGTCATGGGGGCAAGGTTAGTGTTGGGAAGAAGGTAACACTTCCTCTGTAAGCACTGCATTTGAAAGTGAAATGCTGCAGTTTTTGCTCTTTTGGGTATTAATTTCTCCAAATTCACAAGCTTGAGAAGTGCTGTCCAGAAGTCCATCCCAGAGGGATAATGCCAGAGAATTCCAGATTTTGAAGCAGAAGAGAGACCTTGGGAGGCTGCTGCGTTAACACCAGGACACAAAGCACCAGAGACCGGAAGCGAGCCAGCCGGGCAGGGCCTGTGGAGGAAAGCAGCTAACAGACCTGGCCCTGCTCTCCCAAACCTGATCATCTCCCGTTTGGCACAGTTGTCCCTCCTTGGCCTTTCTTCCATGTGCTTTTCTTCTTTATCGGTGTTCACCTGCTCTCTCTATAGCCACCACCTTGGTCTGGGAAGGAGGATGGGTGGGCCAAGCCTCTCTTCAGGGGAAAGAGGGCAAACCGTGCTGGGCCCTTCTCCAGGCTCTCCTGGAACCGTCTCATTCTACCTCGGCCCGGGAATGACCCATGAGCCAGAGCAGGCGAAAGCAGCACAGAGCTGCTCTGCGTCCAGGGGTCCCAGGTGCTCTCAGGGCTCTTTTCTGCTCAAGGGAGATACCTACCATGAGCAAGTCCCCTCTGTAGTGCCCTGGCAGGAGGAGGCCATGGGACTCAGGGGCAGGGCACAGGGTGGCAGGTGGGGATCACACCTTATTTACGGTGAGCATGCTGACCACAATTAAAACAGGAACTTTCACAGTTAGTTCATTTCTGCTCTCCTCCTAGTTCCCGCTGCTCAGTTAAATGTTCCTTGGGGTGGGAAAATTCTTTCCTGGCTGCAAATCGGATTTTAGAAAAAGAGTAGACTGCCAATGATTGCTGTTTAAATTTTACAAGAATTGTAGGATTGCAATTATGTAAAAACTTAGGCTTACTAACTTTCCAATTGCTAGATCTATTTGAAGTCTAGGCACTTAGTGTCTGTGTGTGTGTGTGTGTGTATGAGAGGAGAGAGAATTTCAAGTGGATTAAGAGTAAATTAACCAAATTGCTTTAGAAAACTATCTATTATATCAGTTTACATTCTAAGTAACACTGCTGGCCTTGACATCAAAATAGTCCCCGTTCTATCCTAGTTTGATACAATTCAAAAGAGATGGACCATTACTATTCTCAACTAGGAAAATCTACTCCCTGGTAGAGAGGTAACTGCCTAAGTCCTGCAAGAATAAACAGCACATCTTTTAAAAAAGATAGCAGGCTTCAGATGAAAACAAGTTAATTCATCTGACTAGTTTTTAAAAGACCATGTTCAAGAACAACTGATGACCAAGTCTACTTGTAAACACTCCATCTTTTGTTTTTTGCACAGTTGAGACAGTCCCACGAACAGTTTTCTACAAGTGAACCTGAGTGTCACTTTTAGCTCTCTCCCTGGCTCTACACTGGCCTCCTCCACAACAACTGGATCATCCTTGGATCTGTAATTCAGTCGATTATTTCCTATGCAAAAGAAAGAGGTTAGATGCTGGGACACAGATGGGAGAAACCGTCAAAGAAAGCCTGTGATCATGCAGATGAGGTGGATGCTAGTGTTTCCAGTCCTCTGCCTGTGCGCACCACCGCTCCCTGCCTGCTCCCTCCCCTGCAGACGGCTCTGGTAGGACACACGCGTGCTCTTGCTTGCTCATGGGAGAGTCTCTGGCCCCAGCATCAAATGCAGGTTCCTGGCTGTGCAGGGGGCTGCTGCTTCCGGTTTCTCACTGCTCCTGATTTCTCTTTGTACACTATGGGCATCTGCTGGGAGATGTCCACCAGGGCGCTGGCCACTGCGAGACCTGAGAACACACAGAGGGAGCACATGCTCAGGCGCAGCTTGCTTCCCTGTCCTCGTTTTTATCACTGTTTTACTATTTCCAGAAAAAGGCAGCAGAAACAGTTCATACTTATATGGAACAAGTAACAATGCACATACATAGTTTTACCCGAGAGCTATATCATCTCTTTTGTTCTCCATTATTATGTAGTACTAAGAAATCTGAACCATCTAGACATTTCACACAACATCGTATTGCTATCTTGAATAATCAAGAAATGACCAGAACACTAAAGGCTCTTATAGATAAATGCACTCCAGAGGGGCAGGAAATAAACCTTAGGAAGATACAGGGGCCTGTCATACTGGTTTGGTGGGAGCAGACAGCACTTCTTTTGTCAAAATCCATAATCAAGGAGCAGCTTGCTTTAAAAATAATTTAAAAAATTATTTTCACATATCCATGGTGCTGGGAAAAAAAAAAAAAAAGGAAGGTATACAGGTAAAAGTCTTAGGTCTACCCTATTTTCCTCTCTGCCCTAACCCCTTCAGGTTGCCTGGGCAACCTCTGTTAGTTTTTGTATATCCTTTCAGGGTTTCATAATCTTACACCTTCTGAATTTTTGCACAAAAGGTGTGGCTTCTTTTTTCAGCAGATCAATGAAGCAAAGTGCTCTGTCTGGTCGGAGGAACATTCAAATGGGATTGCAGACAGGCTTCACCCAAAGGCTACCAAGAAAGCGCAACCCTCCTCCCAAGAAGACTCAGAGCCATCCCACATTGCTCACTCAGCATCCGTTATTTTAAAATCTACAGTATGATACAGTCAGGGAAGACTCTGGGCACAGGCTCTGGATTTAGCAGGGCTCCTTTACCTCTCTGAGCCTCAGTTTCTTCATTTGTAAAATGAGGATAACAGCAGCACGGGGTTGTGAGGAGCCAACGAGTGAATCTGTGTTAAGTACCCAGAATAGTATTTGGCTGGTAGCTAGTGATCAATAATGATTACCTTTCACTCTCATGACACCATTTCTACTCCCACCTTTGCCTTCTATTTTCTTTCTGTATTAGTAACTGATTAACTTGACATTTATTAGGGAAGGCATAGTTCTGAAGGAGTTTGGTTCATAACTTGTGTGGACATCGGGCAGCCCTGGCTCAGATCTCTGCAGAGGTCCTCAGGAGCTGTGTTATGAGAGCTTGTTACTCTGCACTGCTAAGCCTATGGAACGGGGGGTAGTAGCTCTTATGGGCAAACTACTATTACGTAAAGTGCTTGGTTTTGTGTCTGGCACACAACGGGGGATATAAAACAAGGAGCAACTGTCATAGCAAAGGTACAGTAGATGCGATTTGGACATATTACCACAAAGGATCGATCCCTGAAAAGGACATCATGCTCATGAAGTAAAAGGTCAGTGAAAAAGAGGAAGATCCTCAAGGAGATGGACTGACATGGTGGCTGCAGCCACGGGCGCCAACAGAGCAATGGTCGTGAGGACGGTGCAGGGCCGGGCAGCGTTTTGTGCTGTTGGTGGGTAGCTATGAGTCAGGGTCAACTTGACGGCATCTAACAACACTACAAGCTGTAGAAATGCCCATGATAGTTACACGGAAAAGGATTAAAAATGATATCCATCTAATAATTTCAATTAATAACTGATAAGGGCTGGAAAAGAAATAGGACAAATGAACACTGTTGGGAGTCAGGATGGTCAAACTGTGAGTAAATTTTCAAAAAGTTCCTTTATGTTGTTATAATCATTGTTTATGCTTAAACTTAAAATGGAGTGAAAAAGCAAGAGAAATGTGGTAGCGTTAGAAATACCAATTTGAGAAACAGTAGCTTTGAGGCGATAGCTGGAAGCCAGGAGGGTAGATAAGATGGATGAGGAAGAGTGTACAGAGTGAAGGGCGAGAAAGCTTACATTTAGGAGTCTGAAGGCGGAAATAATACAGGAAAGGAGCAGTTACAGCAAAGGGGAACCAGAAATACTGGCAGCAAAGGACGGTGTGATGGGAAGCGTCAACTACCACTGAAAGGCTGAGGAAGCTGGTGACTGAAGAGAAGCCCAAACTTTCCCCCTAGGAAATGAATGGGGACCTCAGGGAAAATAGCTTGGGGAACATAAGTGACAAATAGAATTATTTAACGGAATCCTTACAATGATGAGAGGTAAGTACTAATCCATATTCCCTTTATTCCAAGTTCTTTTTTTTAAAGAAAGGGAAGTCCCAATATTCAGCTCCTTTCCTGCCTAAACCACGTTTGCCTCAACCCCCATCTACTCACCTGACTGTCCAGGAGGAGGGATTCCACCGAGGCCTCGAGGGAGCCTCACAAACACAGACAGGACAGCGGCTTTGTTGCCAAAACATGGCTCCAATGCAATGGGCTTGGGAACAGTCTGGTGGAAGAAGATAAAGAATTACTTAAAGCTTTAACATACACAGACAAAGTAATGGTCATTTGGTGCTTACAAGGACCATCAATTCTGTTGTTGTTATGTGCTGTCAAGTTGGACTTGACTCACAGCGACCCCTCCTTGGGTTTCTGAGGCAGTATCACTACGGAAGTAGATTGCCCAACCTTCCTTCCGAGAAGTGGCTGGTAGGTTTGAACCACCAGCCTTCTGGTTAGCAATCAAGTGCCTTAGGCACCACGCTATATAGAAAAAGTTACATCACAGTTTTTAAGAGTTTTAAGTTTCAGAGTCTCTTTTGACATCCATTTTGGTCTTTTCTTCCTTTCCTGTCTTTTAAATGACCTTTTGCTTTCTTCATGGATGATGTTCTTGATGTTATCCCACAACTTGCCTGGTCTTTGGTCACTGGTATTCAATGTGTCAAATCTATTCTTCAGACGGTGTCTAAATTCAGGTAGGACAGAATCACGGTTGTATTTTGGCTCTTACTGACTTAATTTTCTTCAGCTTCAATTTAAACTTGCATAGGAACAACTGATGGTCTGTTTCACTATCAGTTCCTGGCCTTGTTCTGACTGATGATCCTGAGCTTCTCCACTGCCCCTCCATAGAGGCAGTCTATTTGATTCCTGTGTTTTCATTTATGTTGGATAGTCTGTTCAAAAGCACAGAACTCCAAATATAATCATCAGAAAAACATCAATCTCAGATTGGGGTGCATTCTATATGACATCTGTTTTGGTTACCTAGTGCTGCCCTAACAGAAATATACCACAAATGGGATGTTTTTAATAAACAGGAGTTTATCCTCTTAGAGTTTTGGGAGGCTAGGTGTCCAAGTTCCAAGGGCCAGGCTCTAGGGCTGTGTGAAAGCCCCTCAACCTTGGGCTTCAGCTCCACCTCTTGCTCCCAGCCCTCTCTTCACTCAGGCAGCTATTGGCTGCTGAGGTAAACAAGCCCAAGGTCCACTAATAATATGGCAGGCCATTGATTCAAGTCCATTGAAAGTCCCAAGATTGGCAGAGCATGTCAGACTGCTAAACAATGACACAGCTACATGCAGGGTTCAAGCATGCCATAAGCTAGACCATTCCCAAAGCTGCTTCTTATATATGGGAAGCAGACCATATCCCTAAAGCTACTTGTGGTAGATCCCACCATGGAGCTGAATGCCAGTCTCATCATGGGGAATAACTACCACCATCTCCCCAGCCATTCAAAACCAGGCCCGGCCAAATTGACACACAAACATAACTACCACAACACCTGAGCAGGATATCTCAGGATTGTCAAAATAATGAGAAAAGGAGAAAAGACTGAGAGGCTCTCACAGACCAGATGAACCTGAGGAGTCATAACAACTGAATGCAGTGTGTCACTCTGGATACGATTCTGGAAAAGAATGAGGTTATTTGGGAAAACTATTAAAATCCAAGTAGAGAAATTTAGTTAATAGCTGTTTGTTGTTGGATGTTTGACCCTCAAGTCGAACCCAACTCCTAGTGACCTCTCCTTGGGTTTCTGAGGCAGTATCACTATGGAAGTAGATTGCCTAATCTTCCTTCCAAGGAGTGCTGGTGGGTTTGAACTGCCAGTCTTCTTAGTTAATAGTAGTGTGTCAATATCAGATATTAATAATAAAGGAATATAGGAGGGCTTATGTAAGAACTCTATGGACTATCTTTGCAATTATTTTGGAATATAAAATTATTTTTAAGAATTATTTAAAAATATATAGCATTTTTGGAATTGTTGCAACATAATACATGCTTTCATGGAAAGTATTATTAAGCAAACTTTGCTTTGTTTCTATTTAGATTGTTGTTGTTGTGTGCTGTGGAGTCAATTCAGAATCATAGTGGCCAAATGTGACAGGTTAGAACAGCCCCATAGGTTTTCCCATCTGTAACCTTTACAGAAGGAGCTCTGGTAGCGAAGTGCCTAAGGCTTTTGACTGCTAATGAGAAGGTTGGTGGTTCAAACCCACCAGCCACTCAGCAGAAGGAAGATAGGGCAATCTGCTTCCAAAGATTTATCACCTTGGAAAACCAGTGGAAATAGCTATGAGTCAGAATGGACTTGACAGTCCGTCCCAGTGCCGTCAAGTCGGATCCAACTCATAGTGACCCCTCCTTGGGCATATATGAATATATATGTGTATATATATATGTGTGTGTGTGCACGCACGTGCGTGTGTGTGTATATATGTATACACACACACACATACATACATATACATACATCCGTATTCCACCACTGTCATCTTTAAAGGAGCAGATTTCCTGGTTCTTTGCTCATGGAGTGGCTGGTGGGTTCCAAGCACTGACCTGGGTAGCAGCTGAGCTATTAACCACTGTGCCATCTGGGCTTCCATTTATATTTGTTGTTGTTGGTGTTATGTGCTGTTCAGTTGGACCCGACTCATAGCAACCCCTCCTTGGGTTTCTGAGGTGGTATCACTATGGAAGTAGATTGCCCAACCTTCCTTCTGAGGAGTGGCTGGTGGGTTTGAACCGCCAGCCTTCTGGTTAGCAGTCAAGTGCCTTAGGCACCACGCTACATAGAAAATGTTACAATACAGTTTTTAAGATCATGAAAATGATGCATTAAAGTTAATAACAATCACGTAACATCAGTGAGAGGAATGGTATTGTTGGCTACCTTCCTTTGGTAGGTATGTCAGATGGTTCTGCATATGTGGCCCAAACTCAGATCTAGAAATAGGGATACTTTGTAAAATGTGAAAATGTTTCCGCTGTCCTTGAAACACTAAGTAGATCTGCTCACCACTTGTAAGAGCTCAACGGCTAACCAGATGGCTTCCACATCTACTCTTTGGATGTGTGTGGCTCTGAAAAGTAGGTCTGTATTTTCTTTTGCTTTGGATGTAGTTTTCAAAGATGCCCTCTATATTATTTCTATTGTTATGGAACAAATTACTACAAACTCCGTAGCTTAAAACACCTCCTGCTTACTATTTCACAGTTCTGTAATTCAGAAGTCTAGGTGGATTCTGTACAGTTTTCTGCTCAAGATCTAACAAAACTGAAGTTAAAATGTTGGCCAGAATGGGCTCTTATCTGGAGGGGAAGAACCCACTTCCAAGCTCATTCAAGTTGTTGACAAAATCCAGTTCCTTGAGAATGTGGATCTGAGGTTCCCATTTCCTTGTTTTCTGTTAGCCGTGGGCCACCTATATTCCTTCTTACATGGTGGCCTCCTCCATCTTCAAACCAGTGGCGGTGCTTCCAGTCCCTCTCAGGCTTTGGATCTCTTTGGTTTCCTCTTTTGCCACTAGTTGGAGAAAACTCTCTCTACACCTCAAGGACATCTATCTTGGGACTTTTATTACATCTGCAAACTTCCTTTGTAGCAATACCTGGAATACGGTTTGACTGGATAATCATGGAACAGGAGTCTGAGGGGCCAACTTTAAAATTTTGCCTACTACATCCCCCAACATATCATCAATCCATTTCTTTAATTCAGGGGAAGAAAATCATTGCCAGTACTGCTCTACTCTGCTGAGGCACAGGGAACTGACGAAATGGGTGAAATGTCAGAAATGGGAAAACCAGTTATGATGTTACTTCTAAGTGAGGATGATATTTGTCCTTTTGTGAATGACTTATTTCATTCAGCATAATGTCCTCCAGGTTCATCCACATTGTATTTTTAGAACTCATCATTATTCTTTATGGTTGCTTAGTATTCCATTGTGTGCATGTTCTGTATTTTGTTTATCCATTTATCTGTCGATGGACACTGTTCTGTTTACCTAGTGCCACTCTCACAAGGATATACCACAAATGGGATGTCCTTAACAAACAGCAGTTTATTCTCTTAGTTTGGAGGCTTTAAGTCCAAGTTCAAAGTGCCAGGCTCTAGGGGCTGTGTGAAAGCCCCTCAACCTTGGGCTTCAGCTCTGCCTCTTGCTCTAGCCCACTGAAGCTGGAGGCATCTCTTCACTCAAGCAGCTACTGGCTGCTGAGGCTAACAAGCCCAAGGTCGATAAATAAAATGGCACAATCCCGATGTTACCAAACCACACAGCAGGCCATTAATTCAAGTCCATTGTAAGTCCCAAGGTCGGCATAGCATGGCAGGCTGCTGAACAATGACACCGCTACATGCAGGGTCCAAGGGTGCCATAGGCTAGAGACCAGTCCCCAAGGCTTCTGCTTATGTACAAGGCGCAGACCACCTTCCCTAAGGCAGCTACTCAGCTGCTCCCAGTAGATTCTACATGGAGTTAGTTTATTACCAGTCTCATCATGGGGAATACTACATCCAGCTGCCCAGCCATTCAACCAGGCCCAGCCAAGTTGACACACAAACTGAACTACCACAGACACTTAGGTTGTTTCCATCTTTTTGCTATTGTGAATGCTGCTGCAATGAACATGGCTGTGTATATGTCCATTTGTGACAGTTCTCTTATTTCTCTAGGATATATACCTAGGAATGGGATTTCTGGATCACATAGGATTTCTATTTCTACCTTTTTTAGGAAGCACTATACTATTTTCCAATAGTGGTTATACCATTATACAATGCTACTAGCAGTATATGACAGTTCTAATCTCCCCACAGCCTTGCCAGAATTTTTTCTGTCTTTTTGATCCGTGCCATTGCTGGGGTGAGGGTAGTAGGGGAGTGGTGAGATAGTATCTCCTTGTAGTTTAATTTGCAACTCTGTAATGGCTAATGAGGAGCTCCGGCAGCATAGTGCCTAAGGCACTTGACTGCTAACCAGAAGGCTGGCGGTTCAAATCCACCAGCCACTTCTCGGAAGGAAGGTTGGGCAATCTACTTCCACAGTGATACTGCCTCAGCAACCCAAGGAGGGGTCGCTAGGAGTTGGGCCTACTCGATGGTACATAACAACAACAACAAACGGCTAATGAGACGCTCTGGTGGTTAAAGCATTCAGCTGCTAATCAAAAGGTCAGCAGTTTGAACCTACCAGCTACTATGCAGGAGAAAGATGAGGCAGTCTGCTTCTGCAAAGATTCACAGTCTTGGAAACCCTATCAGGCAGTTCTCCTCTGTTCTATAGGGTCACTATGAGTTGAAATTGACTTGATGGCAGTGTTTTTTTTTTGTTGTTGTTGTCTGTCTGTTTAATGGCTAATGCTTGTGAGCATCTCTTTATCTTGTTAGCCACCTGAATGTCTTTTTTAGTGAAGTGTCTGTTCATGTCCTTTGCTCATTTTTCGGTTGACTGATTTTTGTTGTTGAGGTGTTGAAGTTTTCTATATATTTCAGAGATCAGAGTCCTTTCAGATATGTCATTGCTAAATATTTTTTCCCAGTCTGTAGGTTCTCTTTTTATTCCTTTGGTAAAGTCTTTTGATAAGCATGTATTTAATTTTTAGGAGGTCCCAATTATCCAGTTTATCTTTTGTTGTCTACCTATTTTGTAATGTTTGATAGTGTATTTATGCCATAAGTTAGTACCTTTAGCTTTGTTTCTATATTATCTTTCAGGAACTTTATAGTTTTAAGTTTAAAATTTAGGTCTTTGATCCATTTTTAGTTAGTTTTTGTGTATGATGTGAGGTAAACTATATTTGTTAGCTGTCCATTCTAACATCTAACATCTAGTACTGTCTAAATGCATTATTTATTCTTCCTGCCATCGAGTCAATTCTGGCTCATAGCGACCCCTTTGGGTTTCCGAGGTGGTAAATCTTTACAGAAGTAGATTGCCCTGTCTTTCTTCCGTGGAGTAGGGTCGCTATAAGTCAGAGACAGGTCGACGAGACCTAACAACAACAACAACGTTTCTGCTGACTTTTAACTCATGTAGGCTTGCCTCCTTTTGTCCTTGGTAATCCTTGATTGCTTGATCTTGATCTGTGAGAATCCTACTGGCTGAACTGGGGGTGTTTTCCTATAGAAAGGCTGTGCATCCACTTTAGCTGGGAGTCGTGGTGTGTTACCAGTCTGGAACCGCTTATACAACTCACGATTCTAAGTTTTGGCTCACGGTTTGCCCTTTTTTGGGGGAGGGAAAGCAGGACAATTCCTGGAGACGTCACCTACTTCCCATGAGCTCACTCATGCTTTCGTACGTTTGGTTTAGGATACAGCTGTTGCATGGCCAGGCTCCCCAGAGTATGTCATCATTTTCCAAAGTTTTATCACGCTTCGTCTTTTTTTTTTTATTAGAAATATTTATTTTCCACAAAATACACAGTGAATTATTATTTTGCCCCTTTAAGTAAAATCCCCAAAATATAATTATAAAGAACTACAGTTTGACTTAGCTAGTTTCAAGTAAAAGTTTTAAAGTATTATGCCACACAATACTGACAAGCAAATCAGAAAAATCCTTTTTACTTTTAAAATTCCCTGAACCCAACAATGATTAACGATACAAACCAGACTGGAAAACGAAAGTGAAAGACTACCCAAGTGAAAGACTACCCGACAGCATCAGAGTTTTGCCTTAATGTTAAACAGAAAGAGGGAGGGAAAAACGCGAGGCAACGGAGTAAGGCTCTGTCTCTCTCTGGTGTCCCAGGCTCAGAAATGTGAGCTTAGCAAGTTAGTAAGAGGAGATTACGAATCATGTTCTCACCTTTATACTCCCCCCAATAAGATCGGGGGGCTCTTCATCTGTTTCCAAGGCAACGTTTACAGAGGCAAAGGGACGACTGGCCATCTGTTGCATCTCTCGAAGAAGTTGCTAATGAGTAAATAATACAACAAGCATTAATGCAACAAGTGCAGGGGGGCTTATGAGAATACCACATACTAAAAATACCTCATTCTTTCCTATTCAAACAAATCAAGTCCAAAAAGATACCTTTGAGATGGCTGGGGAATACTGAACACGGACTAGGCGTTAGGTAACATAAAAAACCCCACTGCCTTCAAGTTGATTCCAACTCATAGCGACCCTGATGGACAGAGAAGTATTATCCATGTGGTTTCTTTATGGAAGCAGACTGCCACATCTTTCTCCTATGGAGTTGCTGATAGGTCAGACTACTGACCTTACGGTTAGCAGAGAGAGCTTAACCAGTATGCTACCAGGGCTCCTTTAGAGAACATTAGGAATCACTGAATTTTGTTGGATGTGATAATAGTATTGTGGTTATATTAAAAAAAAGGAAAAGTCCTCATCTGTTACAGGTAACATACTAAAGTTAATGATGGAAACAATGCTATGATGTCTGCTTGTTAAATATGTAATGTAAACAATGTAATCCTATTTCCTCATATTTTTATTACTAGAATAAGGCCAGGCTTTCTTTCTTTTTGTTGAAACTTGAGCCAGTTATTTTCACAGCAACAAAACCCAGTACCTCATGACAGTTAATAGGCACTGAGAGAACGCTTTATTCAGAGAGGTGGAATAGGCTAAAAGCATAAACAAGCATGAAGCTCTTCAGGGAAAGGACAAGCAGGGGCTTTGGATTCAGACAGGCTTGGATGTGTGACCTTAAGAAGGTGTGTAAAGTCTCTAGGCTTCAGTTTCTTCCTCTCTAAAATGAGTTTTATCCCACAGACTGTCGTTAGATCAAATGAGAACATTTAACTAGCACAGTGCTCCTGCCTATGGTGATGGCTAATCATAGCTTATTAAGGATATCAGGAGTCTTCTGGGCATGCCACTGAAGCTCGAGGTCATGCCAGGGAAGAGACAAGCCTTCAGTTCTGCCTCCTATCAGAGGAGACATGGAGAGATCATGGCTCTATTCTAGATGGACATTTTTATGTTAAAAAATTAATAAAACACCAAATATAACTTTCTTACACCTCAGAAAGGAGCTGTGGTGGTGCAGTGCTGCAGTGTAGTAAATTACTTTGTGTGGCTTTTCTACCCATAAGTCTTTGTAAACTCCAAGGTGGGATTTGCTATGAGCAACTGAGGAGCTCCTGATTGCTGAAGGTGTCCACCTGGAGTATTTCTGTTGGGAGTGGCACAAAACAATGTTCTGGGAGGTGCTCACTCTCTCTCTCAGGTGCTTAGAGTTCTGATACTACGATTGGCTAGTATGACCACCCTGCCAGGCTCAAAAGGAGGCCTCCTAGACGCAGAACTCTGACTGCTGGTGGAGGAAGATGTGATGCTGAAAGAGACACGAGCTCCTGAGACATGCGTTGCTGGGAAAGAGATGCAAGAGACATGTATTGGTGAGTGAGACACCGAGGGACCAGCACTGCTGAGAAAGAGACTGTGAGAGACTGCTGCTGGCTGAGGGACGGTGGGCTGGGAGAGAGACTGAGCATTTTTCCTGAACCTGAATTGTAGCCTGTGGTGCTTCCCTAATAAACCCCATAATCTGTGAGCTCTGTGTGGCCACTGCAGCGAATTATCGAACCCAGGAGAGAGGTGGTGGTGCTTTAGGAGGAACGGTTGGAGAAAGGGCTGGAGGGAGGCAGCATGTCTGGCCTCACAGGAATAGGCCTTGGGTTACTGCTGGTAATCCTGTCTTCCTCTTGTAGGGTTAGAGGAGGTCAGAACATGTGGCCTCCTTGCCGTTTTTTGCAAGTGCCTAAAGCATTTGACTGCTAACCAGAAGGTTAGTGGTTCAAACCCACCAGCCGTTCTGTGGAAGGAAGATGGGCAATCTACTTCCATAAAGATTTATCACCTCGGAAACCTAAAGGGCCACAATGAGTGGGAACTGACTTGATACCTCATAAAGCGGTTGATCCACTCATTGAACTAATATACACAGCAGCCCTACTCTGGGTTCGGTGTAATTCCAAGTGCTGGGATTTCAGTAAACCGAGTCCCCACCCTCCTCTGGTTCACATCCTAGTGCCTTTATGGTGCGTCCAGGAGACAATGTGTGTGAGAGCACTTCTAACAGGGCCTGGCACGCAGGCTGTTACTGTTGTCATAAAATAACATCAAGTCATTCCTTCTATGGTTTTGAGAAGGAATAAATCATGGCTGAGATTTTAGAAATGATGAAATAGGTTCTGAACAGTCAGGTTTATGGTTACAGAGAAATTCCAAATAATAAGAGCATGTGCTTCGTTTATTGGCATACTAAGTGTATTTAAAACAAAACAAAACTTTTTCTTTTTGTTCAACTTTTCCTTATTTTCTATTTTATGTATGTTGCAAGTATTTTTCAGTGGGTTGTTTGGCTTCTGTGTTATTTATTTATTTACGATATACTTAAGAATTAACTGTATGCAAGCAAATCTACACCATTTTAAAAACCTTATCTGAAAATAATAATTTTTGTCTCCTTTCCAACAGTAACAAAACTTAATTTTCTTTCTCTTAGAACAAAGTCTTGAACATCCAGAACAAAGTTAAGTAACAAAGTGGTGCACACTCACAAAGGCACTTGGACATGAACTGGAGCAGAGAGGGATTCTGCTGTTTTGAAACCTCTGCATTTGGAATAGCACAGAATCCAGGGACATGGGCTGGGAAGATGGAAATCTTGCTTTTAAAGTTTAGCTCTCTGCCTTAGTAACTGTGTGATGGTGAGCAAGTGACGTTGCCTCTCTGAACCTCAGTTCCCTCACCTGTTAATTAGTACTAGTGACTACTTCTTAGAGTTGTGAGGATTAGATTAGTTAAATGCTTAAAACTGCCTAAGACAGTGACTGTTGTTGTTGTTGTTATGTGCCGTCGAGTCGGCCCCGACTCATAGCGACCCCTCCTTGGGTTTCCGAGGCAGTATCACTATGGAAGTAGGATTGCCCAACCTTCCTTCCGAGGAGTGGCTGGTGGGTTTGAACCGCCAGCCTTCTAGTTAGGAGTCAAGTGCCTTAGGCACTATGCTACCAGAGCTCCTAAGACAGTGACTAGAACTTAGAAATACTCAAATGTCAGCTCTGATTATGGCTAATCTGGATTTGATTAGTATAACTTCTGGTGTTTCTTTAACATGACTGATGTTGCTTATCTAGATATTCTTTATAGTGTTAAGGGGGTATTATTTTTTTAATTTACTAAGAATTTTTTTTTGTTAATTAGGAATGGGTGTTGAATTTCAATAAATGACTAAATGATTACTTGGCCTCTACTGAGAATTTAGGTCTTACTTTTACCCACTGATATACTGTATACTAGTAGGTCTTCTAATGTTAAATAGTTCTTTTATCACATGGGTAAATTAAATTGTACATATATTTATTATGCAACTGGCCTTGATTTCAGTTTTTAACTTTATTTGTTGCTGTTGCTGAGAATACGCACAAGAGAACACATACCAACTCAATTTCTACAAATGACATTCTTTACAGTAATTACACCTTCTTGTTGTTTCCACCCTCCTTTCCCAAACCTTCCTTCCCCATTTGGTATCAAGGCTTCTGTCCACATAATGAATTAGGAAAATTATAAGTTTTACATCTTATCTTTGCTCTGGAATGACTTCTATATTTTAGAAATAATTGATTCCCATAAACACCCAAGGAGAAACAGACTTACTATTTTTACACGCTTACTTCAATCATGAAACTGTCTGGGTCTAATGTCCTTCTGGAATGAATAATAATTTGACAAGTTTTTGGTTCCTTCCCTCGACAGTGGTTTATTGTAGCTTCTGATTTCTTTCTTAGTCCATTTGGATAACGTATATATTTTCCAGAACACCACACAATTGATTGGGATTTTCACTTTTTTTTTTTAAACAAGCACCACAATGTAACAGCTCTCTCCCCACCTCCTCCCTGTGGGTACTCTTTCCCTGTGCCCTGCTTGCCTATGCATTCCCGCCTCCCTGGCTTCTCCCTCATTGGGATTTTTAAATGTATTAGTACTGGAGCTATTAAAAACCTCCTTCTGATAGTGATGATTCCAAATATGATGAATGTGAGTAATGTCACTGAATTCTATGTGTAAAACATGTAGAAATGGCAAATGTTTTGTGATATATTTACAATAATTAAAAAAATAAACCAACCCCCTGAATATATTTTTATCCCTGATTTTAAAAAATAAGGAAAATAAAGAGGATGCAGGAGCTCTGGCAGTGTAGTGCCTAAGGCATGTGAGTGCTAACCAGAAGTCTGGTGGTTCAAACCCATCAGCCACTCTTGAGAAGGAAGCTTGGGCAATCTACTTCCATAGCGATACCGCCTGGGAAACTCAAGGAGGGGTCACTATGAGTTGGATTCGACTCTACGGCAGCGGCTTTTTTTTTTTTTTTAAAGAGGATGCAGCATCACGTTGATGCCAACATCATGCTGGAATGGGTCAGAAAAGGTGGCATCATGGCCCACAGGGAGTAGTCCATGGCCTGGAGCCTCCCTTAACCCTATTATAGACACTTAGGTAAGAATAGTGCTGAGTGCCTGAGAGTTGTGGTTTTTAGATACTCCCATTCTCTTCCAAATTTGTCCATACATTTTTATATAGAAAAAGGCATGAGTCTAAAAAAAAAGAAAAAAAGAAGAAAAAAAGGCCTGAGTCTATACAGAAAACCAAAGAGTGTTCCCTCAGCAACAACGCAATATACCTGATGACTGGAAGAGAGGGAGAGGAAGAGTGCAAGTGAAAGTTGCAACAAACCAAATTTTTTATGTTGTAATTTTAATCAGGTTTATTTATTTGAATTTGTCACCTATAAATATTTGCTTGACTTATTAGTGCTACTTTTGGAATGGAGCTCTGGAGGAAAGTAAAAAAATAAAACTCAAGTCAAAGTTTAATTGGACACAGACTGAACCTCCCCTGAATGAGGATACGTTTTTGAGATGCTTAAATGGCTGATTCTAGCCACACTCTCATGAAAGGCCATGCCAAATCAAGTGCTGGCTGCAGCCCTGTTAACAAGCCCTCGGAGCTTCCACTTTGAGTGTAAAGAATCGGGGTTTTTGTAGGAAGGGTACACTTTCAATCTATAAGTCAATATCAGAACTGCCTTTTACAAAGTTAAAACCTGGTAGAATTAATTAGACTTTGTAGCATTAATCATAGTCTACTGACTATATGCATGGAGGCCTGCACTGCAGAAAGAGTGGCAGTATTCTTACCGGATACACCTATCAATCATCACAAATAGCCCAAACAGATTATTTAATCTTCATCCATTGAGGCTTACCTCTCTACGCCTGGAGGCCCAACAGCTCTGTTTGATCTTCCAAACCACAGCTGCCACCAGGAGCAAAGACAGGAAACAACTGTGAGAAAGAAAAGTACCAAGTTATTATTAACCCAGCCCAGAATCAGCATCACCGACTTCCACACCTCAGGCCAGGCAGGGAAATAATCCCTAAATACCATTACACTCTGATGAGTCATTACGACAGCCAGCGGCATGGCTCAAGATGCTACTTCCTACAAACGCTGAGCTGGGCAAGACAGTGCCACTGCTGGCCTCGTGGTTTCCTCATTAGATCATGACAGTTCTCTGCCGAAAAACCTTCATTTGCTCCTCTCGGTAAAGTCCAAAGCCCTCATAATGCCTGCAGGCCTTGACTTTTCTCCAGAGCTCCATTCCAAAAGCAGCAGTAATAAGGCAAGCAAATACTTACAGATGACAAATTCAAAGACATCCTCTTTATCTTCCTTTTTTTAAAAATTGGGATAAAAACATATTCAGAGGGTTCCTGACCTGACCTCTAGACTGTGTGGTCCCTACAAGGTACACAGAGAGCCCTGACCTCCTCTGGGCCTTCATCAGAACGGTCCATCTTGGTTTATCTCAAATAAGAAAAATAATCCAAAAATAATTATAATGCTATATAATCCAGTTAGCAGACAAACCAAAAATATCAAACCAAACCCACTATTGAGTCGATTCTGATGCACAGCAACTGCCACTGGGTTTCTGAGGCAGTAAATCTTTGCAGAAGTAGATTGCCCTGTCTTCCTTCCATGGAGTGGCTGGTAGGTTTGACCTGCCAACCTTCTGGTTAGTAGTCAAATGTCTTAGGCACTGCACCACCAGAACTCCTTAATTAGCAGACAGTAAAGTTAAAAAAAATAAGAAATGTTATTAGAGTAACACTTACCTATTTTTTTAATTTTAATTAGGATTTGGGTGAAGATTTACAGAGTAAATTCACTTTTCATACAGCAGTTCACATATACTTTGTCTCATGTCATTGACCAAAATTTACAAT
>NW_006921607.1:1094511-1095346 GCF_000298275.1 Orycteropus afer afer
TGTGTCCCAAAGATTTTGGTATGCTGTGTTTTCATTCTCATTTGATTCAAGGAATTTTCGAATTTCAATTTTGATTTCTTCTCTTACCCAGTCTTCCTCAAGGAGGGTGTTGTTTAGTTTCTATGTGTTTATAGAGTAACACTTAACTATTTATAGAGAAAAAATAAATTTACATATAATCATATATGTACAATTACACTGAACCTGTGAGAGGTGGAATTCGATGGCACTGCCTTGTTTTTCCAGCTCTTGCAAGTTTTCTGCCTTTGATAGTACAGTCTTTTCTATCACTCTCCATTAGGGGAAAATAGTTGGGTTTTTTTCCTGTGACAGGTTTCAACCTTACAGAGGTTTCAGCTTTTGCAGGTTTTACTGTATATTTTTACAACATAAGTACATATTTTTTAAAAATAAAATATATCTAAAATGATTAAACCCAAACCAGTAACTTTTTCAAAAGTATCAGGAGAGAGTAATTCCCAGTAGTTTTAAAAGTGCAAGTGACTTCAATGTTCTCTCTGTAAACCAGGTGCCCAATGCTTTGAAAAGCTACTGGGATAGACCAAAGAAAATTACTGACATCAGCTTAAAAGGAATAATGAGCCTATAAAAGAAACCTCTTAGCTAACTGCTTCAATATTAAAACTGGCATTTTTACACATTAATTTCTAAAAGGTGCTTGCCTCAAGGGTATTTTTTCAGAGCATACACCCAGACAGGGTTCTACAGCCTGTGCCGCTGGCACTGTGCTGCCAAGCTCTGCGTTTGCACGATGGAGTTGGCTTGGTGAACGGCAGCCTTGGTGCACGCAGCGCAGACATGGAGGCAGCCCTCT
>NW_006921607.1:1096932-1097416 GCF_000298275.1 Orycteropus afer afer
TGCAGATTCTACATTATTCTTTAGTGTTGCATAGTATTCCATTATGTGTAAGTACCATAGTTTGGTTATCCATTCCTCAGTTGATGGACACCTTAAGTTGTTTCCATCTTTTGGCTATTGTAAATAGTTCTGTGATGAACATGGGTGTGCATATATCTGTTCTTGTCATGGCTCTCACTTCTTTAAGAGTATATACCTAGTAATGGAATGTCTGGGTCAAATGGTATTTCTAATTCCAACTTTTGAAGTAATCGCCATAGTGCCACTCCTGCTCTTCTACAGTTGCCATTTGCTTGATATATGTTTTTCCAAACTTTGATTTTTAGTCTATTTTTGTCTTTATCTGTAAGGTGTGTCTCTTGTAGGCAGCATATTGATGGATTTTGTTTTCTTATCTAATCCAAGTTCTGTAACTACACAGTCTTTTCCCTCTTTTTGTTTGTAGTTGTCCTCACTTGCCAATTGATGTCTCTGGTTCCCTGTT
>NW_006921607.1:1099106-1106948 GCF_000298275.1 Orycteropus afer afer
GAAGGAAGGTTGGGCAATCTACTTCTGTAGTGATACTGCCTCGGAAACCCAAGGATGGGTCGCTATGAGTCGGGTCCAACTTGACAGCAAATAACAACAACAACAACAGAACATCACTGTTACCATGAGTTACATTCTAGCACATAGAGACAAACAGAAACAAAATAAATATGCAAATCAGAGAGCATGTTAGAAATAATAAATGCTACAGAAATCAGAATGGTCAGAGTGGGCCTTACTCAGAAGATGCCATTTGAGCAGAGATGTGGAGGAGGCATTGCAAATGGTGGCTCAGCTCACGTCTACAGAAACTCATGCAGGCAAAGGGGCCTTGAGGTAAGGACCTGCCTGGGAATGCTGGAGGACCCTCAGGAGGCCAGTGTAGCTGAGTGAGGGGAGGAGGCCAGAGATGGAAAGAAGAAAGGAGGTACAGTGGGGAGGGAGAAGAGCATGTAGCATGTAGCTCCTGCATGCATCATGAGGGCTTTGGACTTTACTGAGTGAGAGGAGCAAATGAAGGTTTTTCAGCAGAGAACTGTCATGATCTAATGAGAAGGCCATCAGGGCAGCAACGTCAGAAGCAGGGAGACCAGCAGTCCAGGTGAGAGATAAGGTGGCTTAAATCAGGATCGTGGTAGTGGGGGTGTGAAAAGTACTCTGGAATCTGCATATCATTTGCAAGGAGAGACAACAGGATTTCCTAATGGGCTAGATCTGGAATATGACAGAGAGAAGTCAATATTTTATTGCCTAAGGGACTAGAGGGCAGACTCATCATTGCCTAGATGGAAAGGCTCTAGGCAGAGCAAGCACAAAAGATCAACGGTTTGCTTTTGGATAGGCCAAGTGAGGTATCTATCAGACAGCCAAGGGGAGGTGTCACGGGCAGATATACATATTGGGGGCTGGTGTAAAACACAGGCTGAAGATCCACATTTGGGAGTCATCAGCATATGGTTGGTATTTGAAGCAATGAACCTGTTTGAGGTCGCCAAGGGAGTGAACATAGAGAAGAATGCCCTTGGGGAGGCATCCCAACACTAAGAAATTGGGGAGAACAGGAAGAACAAGGAGTCAGAGAAGAGCAACCTTTCTTAACCTTTCTTCATTTTTATGTGTGACCCCTGAGTTTTGTTATTTTTACTCTAACAGATAAACATAAGGAGGCAGAAAATTTGCATGGAAGGACATGAAGTCATCGTACACAGCTTCTAAGCTGGCCAAGAGAGTGCTGCATGCAGGTGAGTACAGAGCTGGTCATGGGGTGGCAGAGACAAGGACTCTGGTGTCACTTAGAAGCCTCTCTTGGGACTACACCTACTTCTCACTTATCGACTATCTCATTATTTGACATTTAGCATTTATGGTAATAATGAAAAATCTACTATCCAACTACTTTGCACATTTATCTGGTTTTCTTCCCTGCATCCAGCTCCTGGCCTGCAGAGCCACCCACCACCCATGTCTGTCAGGCTTTTGGCTAAAGCAGCCAGCTCTCCAGAAGGCCTTTTGCTGGTCCTCTCCTGACCAATGAGGTGGATTTTGAGGGAGCCCTTCAGAGACAGTTCTGTGAGTGGCCTAAGGGATCCAAGAGAAGGTGGTGATGGGGATGGGTAGGGTTGCTGCTACTGCTCCCCTCTATTCAAGCCACCTGCAGGGGCCAAGGCCTGTAACAGGAAGGGTACTGGGGGTAATTTAAAGCTTGGGGGCTGCAGAAGACGTTGGTTGCCCCCTCCCCTATAGTCCAGCTGCTGAGCTCATCTTCCGAGCAGCTATTAAGTCTCTAGGCTCTCGGCTTTGGATTCCAAGCCCTCCAAGACCACAGTGTCACTCGTTTCCATGGGGTCTTTCCTGGCCTGTGGGGTGTCAGCAAGAGGCTGGGGCTGCGGAGGAGGTGGCTGTGGGGGACAAGGGCACGGACAGCAGTCTCCACTGACTGTCTGGACACTTGTCCCTGACAGCTGCCCAAGCCCCAGAGTCACTGACTATGCCTCTAGTCCAGTCATGGGGCCCCAGGTTGCTTGAGTGTTAGCCCTGATGGCAAGGCCCTAAAGTGCAGAGCGCAGTGGTGCCAAGGGCACAGCAGTTCTGAGGGTCTGGACTCCAGGGTCACCTCCTCTCTTCCTCGCATAAAGCTGATTCTGCATAAGGACCTAGTCTTTAGAATCTAACTATGTGGGTAAGTGAGCACTCAGAAGGTGTGTGTTCCACCAATGTCACGGTCCCACAGTGCCCCTGGGTTTAGGTGGGCCTTCTGTTTTTTTTGTTTAAAAAACCAAAAACCCAGTTCCTTCCACCTGTTCCAGCTTCAAGAGGTGGCAAAACAGCACATGAACACATAGAGATTGTGCCCTCAAAGTGGATATGAACATCATTCTCTAACAGTAACAAAATGACAAATTTACTAGTCATTCCAAGAAAGGTGGCATTCAGCAACACCCTTCCTTTCTTCTTTTCCTACAAATAGTTTTGGTATAGGTGGGATTGTAACTCAATGTTCACCATACTGCAGCTCCTCTTAACAATGTTTTTCTAAACATAGATATAAGTTTAAAGTATGTTGTAACATGGAATTATCAAATGTATGTAAAAACACAGAGGACAATCTAGTGGACTGCTATATGCTCTTTACTCAGCCTCAACAATTATTAACATTTTGCTAATGTTATTCAAGGGAGCTCTGGTAGCATAGTGGCTAAGACACTTGCCTGCTAACCAGACGGCTGGCGGTTCAAACCCACCAGCCACTCCTTGGAAGGAAGGTTGGGCAATCCTACTTCCGTAGTGATACTGCCTTGGAAACCCAAGGAGGGGTCGCTATGAGTCGGGGCCGACTCGACGGCACATAACAACAACAACAACGTTATTCAAAGAACAAAAAGAAGTATATTTCTGTCTTTCAACATTAGGACAACTTAGCTCTGTACATAAGGTGAAAAACAAGAATCTTTTGGCCTTTTTGTTCTTAATCTGTTCTCGCTTGTCTGGGAGTTGCACTTGCCTGAGCCTAGTCTGCAAAGTCCATGCCTTAATTCCAGCTCCCTCTTCCTATCTGTTGCATGTCTTTTGAAAATGTGTCTTAGGGTTCAGTGTTCAGGGATATCTGTTCCTTTCTCCCCAGTTTAAGGAATTACAAAGCTAGAATTCTATTTTCGAGAGCTTCCCAACCTGGCTCCAATCTTCTTTCCTTCCAGAGGGTGAAGCACTAAAGAATGACTCCCTTTTTCTGCCTCCCATGAGTCTGGCCTTCCTAAAGCTAAGTATGCGTGCCCTAGCCTAGCCCTGAGCTCCCAGCCAGCCTGGACACACAGAAACAGCTGCCTCTTCCTAATACCTGAGACTAGCACTTCACCTGCCTTCCTGGTCAGAATTAGCTTCAGCAGGGCAGAGCCCCGTATCATTTTCAACTTCTGGAGAAGGCAATGGCTAAAAATTCATAGATTTGTCAACATGTCTGCTGTCAATCTGTCATAATTTTCAGTAGAAATTCAGGTAATTGAAAATTTCAGGAAAACACTGTATCTTGCCTACATCAAGAATTCTCATTACATTCCCTCCTTTTGGCTAGGTGGTGTGTAACACTTTCATCACATCACCGCAGTTTCTCTTTCTATCTTTGCCCAGTGCGGCCTTCTATGCTACCTCTAACCCCAGCTATGTAGATTTTGAGTGTTATTCTGTTTCTTCTCCTCTTATCACATCATTATTTGGACCAATATTAGCCTATCACCTCCCAGATTACCAAGACCTTTCACATACTTTATATTAACTCAACCAAGTGAGTGGGTCTCATTTTCCTTTCCACACATGAAGCTCCCACTTGAGTATGAAGAAGCATCTCATTAAGACACATGGATTGTGTTAGAAGCTAGTTTGTTTCACTGTGCCCTGGGTCTGGAAGCACTGTTTCCAACTCATCTCACAATGATCTTTTCATTTGAATCATCAAGCTCCACCTACTTGTATTGTCTTTTCTGTATTATCTGAGGTGCTCCTCAGTGCTCAGGATTACCAGGATTCCTTTCCCATCCCTCTTATATGTTCCATTTCAATCTTTCGGGATCTGATTAACCTGCTCCTGTAAATTATTTTCCTCTCCATGCTCATGAAAAGGACTCTATACTTAGCTAAGAAGTTCATCATTTCTAGTTCATACAGTCCAGAAAAACCAAAGTTGGATTCTTTTCCAAAGGTTCAACCTTCAAAAGAAGTGATGAAACACTGTTATCTTTGTTTATTACACAAGAGTCCGTGGTCCCTAAAGATGCTCCTCCTCTGATCTTTTCTGATGGTGTCATTCAGTCTCCTGCCAATCAGCCAAGTGGCTAGTCCTCATTGGGTTGATATGTGGTAGCAGCATCCTCTCATTCCATACATATTTTCCAAGAACATACCACATGTGCTAAATGGAACTAGTGAGTTAGTGTATGGTTGTTTTAACCCTATAAAAGTGAGCCATCAACATGTACCACTAGCCTTTTGCCCTGAGAGGTTAGGGCCATTAAAAAAAAAAAACCCAAAACCAAACTCACTGCCATTGAGTCAATTTGACTCATAGTGACCCCTTCCTTGGGTTTCCGAGGCGGTATCTCTATGGAAGTAGACTGCCCAATCTTCCTTCCAAGGAGTGGCTGTTGGGTTTGAACCGCCAGCCTTCTGGCTAGTAGTCAAACGCCTTAGGCACTAAGCCACCAGAGCTCCATTAGAGAGATGCAATCAAAACTGCAATGAGATACCATTTTACTTCCACTAGGATGGATAAGATTAAAAACAACAACAACAACAACAACAACAACAACAAAAACCAAAAATGGAAAATAAATTTTGGCCAAGGATGTGGAGAAACTGGAATCCTTATACATTGCTAGTGGGAATGCAAAATGTAATAGCGACTGTGGAAAAACAGTTGTCGTTGCTCAAAAAGTTAAACATGGCATTACCATATGACCCAGCATTTCCACTCCCAAGTATATACTCGAGAGAGCTGAAAGCAGTAACATATAGATACGCATACACCAGTGTTCACTGCAGCATTATTCACAATAGGTAAAAGGTAGAAACAACAGGAATGTCCACCAACAGATAAACTGATATACAACATGTGGCACTGATATTCAAGGGACTGCTACTCAGCCATAAGGAGAAATGATGTCCTGATCCACGCTACAATGTGGATGAACTGGAAAACATTATGAGGAGTAAAATAAGTTAATCACAAAACGACAAATATATGATTTCACTATGGCACTGAGGTTTATCCAAAAAGGGTCCTCCCTGCTAAGGACTGAGCTAACAGCTGCTGATTAACTGCCTTTAAGTACAAATTTAATGATCAATTAGTGAACTCCATAGGACCATCACTCTCCCACCCCAACCCTTCCAGACTTCACTTTCCCCTCCCTTGCCCCTATGTTTCCCCTGCAGCACAGGTATCACATTCCTTGCCCCCTTTTGTAATTCACCTACTCTCTGAGTATATTAAGGAGCTGTGGTGGCACTGTGATTAAGACCCTGGGTTGCTAACCAAAAGGTCAACAGTTCAAACCCACCAGCTGCTCTGTGGAAGAAAGATGAGGCAGTCTGATTCTGGAGATTTACAGCCTTAGAAACCCTATGGGGGTCACTGAGAGTCAGAATTGACTCGATGGCAGTGGGTTTGGTTTTGGATAGTTTGAGCACATTAGCGTTAGAACAAAGGCCCCTTGGTGCACACAGACATTAGGTCATTGTCAGCACTTCTCAGCCCTGCAATTTAGCACTGTTTTCTGTACCTAGGTCTTCCCTCATTAAAAGCCTTTGGTCCAATCAACCTGGCTCTTACTGCCTCTTTTTTTGGAATCTGAACCAAACTGTTCCATGAGACTCAGCTTCCACCTTTGGTACTGCTTCCACAGCTGGCTCAGTGGGACACTATCACTCACTGACACGAAATAACAAGAATAGACAAATGTACACAGACCAAAGTTTATTAATGGTTACCAGGGCAGGGAGGAAGGGGAAGGGGAGCATCACTGTACAGGAAGCAGTATGTTTCTGTGATGGGAAATTTGGGTGATGATTGTACATGATTGATGAGATTGGTATCACCACACTGTACACTTGAAAAAGGCCAAACTGGCAAGTGTTGTGTTACATATATATTTACACCAATAAAAAAAAAACTCATAAAAAATATAATGTAATTACACCTTAGAATTTAAATCACAGATAACTGCTACCTAGCTGTCACTGGAGGGCTGTTGGGGAAGAGTTACGGGCATCTCACAGAATCCTAAAGCAGCCAGCCCTCAAAGGGGCTGGAATCATAACGCTCCAGGAGCTGAGGCCATGCTCCCATGTCCTCAGCAGCTCAGCACCTTCTCTCTCTTCCTTCTCCCTCTCTCCTTCCTTTTCTCACTCTCTCTCTCCAATTCTCTAAGTATAACTTTAACTGTAACCACAAGTTTTTACTATTTTCTTCATCATTCAGTTCAAATTGTTTTGTGTTTTCATCTTCCACAGTAGGACATCAATAGAAATTTCCACTAAAAAATCAAGAAAGAGCCTAAGCAGAGAGTGGTGAAAAATAGATAAAACGATTTAAACGGGGAAGTCGGGTGGGAAGGTGTGAGGTGGGAAGCTGCTGCTTTCTGTTGTAGCACTGTAGTATTTATTTGTCTTCTTCAATTCCGTGAACACAGTATTTTCATAAAGAATAAAGTTAAATTAAAAGTCAACCAACAAACAAAACAACTTTGAGTGAAAAAGAGAGAAACCCACAGAATAACATATGACTATTGGCTGGATAATCAGCTGAATCATTTCTTGAACAAGAAGAAGCATCTATGTAGCTCACATCAGTGATCATTTTTTTATTTTTATTGTGATGATTTGGGTGTAAGTTTACACAGCAAATTCACTTTCCATACAGCAGCTCACACACACTTTGTCTCATGACATTGACTACAATTTCCCACAATGCAACAGCTCCCTTCTCACTTCCTCCCCATAGTTACCTCTTCCCAGAGCTGTCTCCCTGTGCATACACAGCCCTTCTCTTCTCCCATGATTGACATCTCCAAGGAGTGTATCTACCTAATGCAAATGTTTAGCTCATATACCTGTCTTTTGTTTGGCTGGAAGCCACAGGAGTGGGTTCAATTCTAGACCTGAAGGGCAGCTAGGGCCCATAGTCTCAGTGGTTCCATCAGGCTCTACCAGACCAGCAAACCTGGTTCCTTTTTTTTTTTTTTTTTAATGATTTTGAGTTTTTTTCCACATTGTTCTCCCACTGTAGCCACGATCTCCTATAGAGATTTCCCTTCGAGTGGTTGACAGTAGTAGCTGGACATCATCTAGTTCTTCTGGTTTCACAGTTGTATAGGCTGAGAATCACATGGTGTACCAGTTGCTTAGAATAACTGTGTCTTTGGTTTTCTTCATTCTTCTTTGTGCTGGACAAGGAGAGAACCATTGTGCATCTAGATGGCCGCTTACAAGCAAGATCCCAGTTGCTACCCACCAAAGTGGGATGTGGAACATTTTGGGTAATATGTTATGCCAATTGAGCTTGATATCCACTGGGACAATGGTCCCAAGCTCACAGGTCCAACTAACTCACTCCCTCTGGGTAGCTGGCTGTGGCCAAGAAATGACTGCAACCTTGTCCCTTGTCAGCTCTACTATATATCTGGAAATTCTTATAGAACATACAAATGCACTTGTAGAAATGTTGTCTGCCAACCCTATACATGGTCTTGGGCACACTACCCCCTGCATAAACATACCTAATAGTTCAGCCTGTCCACCTATCTAACCATCCATATATCAATGTTTGCCTTCACTGACAACACAGTACTGTAT
>NW_006921607.1:1108900-1110208 GCF_000298275.1 Orycteropus afer afer
CTTCCTTACCAATTTGGATGCCTTTGATTTCCTTTTCTTGCCTTATTGCCCTGGCTAGGACTTCCAATACAATGTTGAATAGAAGTGGTGATAGAGGGTATCCTTGTCTGGTTCCTGTTCACAAGGGGAATGGTTTCAGTCTATCTCCATTAAGAATAATGTTGGCTGTTGGTTTTGCATATATGCCTTTTATTATGTCGAGGAATGTCCTTTTGCTGGGAGTTTTTATCAGGAATGGGTGTTGGATTTTATCAAATGTCTTTTCTGTGTTGATTGATATGATCATGTGGTTCTTCCCCTTTTTTTATTTATGTGGTGGATGATGTTGATTTTTTTCTAATATTGAATCATCCTCGCATACCTGATATAAACCCCGCTTGGTCATAATGAATTATTTTTTGGACATGTTGTTGGAGTCTATTGGCTGGGATTTTGTTGAAGATTTTGTATCTATATTCATGAGGGATAGTTTTCCTTTTTAGTGATCACATCAGTAATCATTTTTAATTAAACACTGTTTTAGTTTAAAATCTTCCCATACGAAGAGCCAAATCATCCACAATTCAGTACATTGCTTAATGTCCATGACACATTCTGTGAAATACGACATTATGTGATTTGGATGTTATGCAATCACCATACTGTAGTCTGGTTTTGATTTTTCTTTAAGCATCTTGAACAAGCTTTATGCCTTAGTTGTTGTTGTTGTTATTGTTTGCCGTTGAGTCAGCCCCGACTCATAGCGACCCCTCCTTCGGTTTCCGAGGCAGTATCACTATGGAAGTAGGATTGCCCAACCTTCCTTCCGAGGAGTGGCTGGTGGGTTTGAACTGCCAGCCTTCTGGTGAGCAGTCAAGTGATCACTAAACTGCTGAGAGGGATTTGCTTTTGTGTTTGGTCCTCAATTCACGTCATCAGCGATTTCTCCATATCTGACATAGGTCCCCCTCGCATTTCCAGTAGTTTTGCACCTTTCAGTGTAGCCGATCCTTTAAGCTTGGAGAATATGTTCTTTGTTTTTCAGGATCATAGTGATTATAGAAATGCAATATGCCTAAATTGCGAGCTATAGGGTTCACTGATTTTCCACCTTCATGCTGCTTAATAACCTTTGTTTCACTTCTAAATCAGTACTTTCCCTTTTGCCTCTTGCTGCTGCCATCACTAGCACTGGTTTTGCTGCATTTGGGAGCCAGGATGTATTTCACAGTTTTTCTGGTTACCTAGTGCCACTCTGACAAGAATATACCACAAATGGGATGGCCTTAACAAACAGGAGTTTATTCTTACAATTTGGAGGCTTTAAGT
>NW_006921607.1:1110694-1113592 GCF_000298275.1 Orycteropus afer afer
TGATTGCCAGTCTCATCATGGGGAATAACTACCACCAGCTGCCCAGCCACTCAACCAGGCCCAGCCAAGTTGACACACAAACATAACTACCGCAACAGTAATACTTTCAAAAGAAGATTAAATAGAAAGATAACTCTACACATCACCCAAGAGATGTGTGCTACACAAGATTGGATGCCACTGTCTATGCGCCAAAACATACATTGTTACGTGGTAAACTTTTAGACAGGAAGTACAGTACAGTACATACATAAGCCATAACACAGGCATTTATCATGACTATCACAACATACATATATATGTACTGTACCATTATAAGCCTGGCAGCACTACTGCTTTGTATACAGGAGACATGAGATATAGGTGTTGTATGATGGAAGCTATTGTGTTTGCTGCATTTTGTTCTATGAATGGAATTTCTACTTCCATAAAGATTTACAGCCTTCGAAACCCAATGGGGGTTGCTATGAGTCAGAATTGATCGAATGGCAGTGAGTTTTTTTGTATCACACCTTATGGGACCACGGACTTAAATGTGGTTGGATGTTGCTCAAAAGGAGATTATGCAAGGCATGACTGTATAGGGCACATAAAAAGCTGCCTCAGGAAAAAAAAAAGCTAGAACATATAAACCAAATGTTTTCATTTTATCAGATTAGATGGAATTCTACATGTTCCATCACTTTTCAGGAACACAAAGTAAGTGTGATCTGTTACAGAACAGAGGATTATTCTTTTATGAGCTGACCCTCAATGGCATCAAGTATCTGAATCAAAAGAACAAATATGGTTGGTGTAAGCGAAATTACCTGAAGAAAGTCACGAAGAACTGTACCAGGTCCATAAAATTGCTGTGCTGGGAAAAGGCAATCTGTGAAAGCAAAACACGTCATGTGATTATGGAGGCTGAGAAATAGCACCACCAATGCAGCCTTCTCGTTCCAAGGGTTAAACTGAAAAGGACACTACATTTTAAAGCAATTATGAAGCTTTTTAACTGAAGGAAAACTGCCCTCCATCTTTAGTTTCAATTCAACTTCCTGTGCTTAATGGCTAACCCCAAAGTATTATTCTGAGGCTTTAGCAAAACCTCCCATAGCCCCCTCTGCCCTTACATCAGATCAAAGTTCTTTTAGTGTGACTTTGAAGACCTCTTACATTAAAACTCTAATGACAGTCAATTTGCTTGCTACCTCTCTGCCCTCATCCAAGACAAAAATGATCTTGTGTGCTTCAAATTCCAATTCTTAGATCCACCTCAAGGCAGGTAGCTTTGTTCTGTGGTTTTCATTCCTGCACCATTTACACACTCAGCATGTACTGACTTCAAGATACTGTCCAGCATTTTATCATATCTGAAGTTTTCCTACACTGACTATCATTTGACAATCAATATGCCATCAGGTGGAATTTAAATAATTTTATTAAACAGTCTTTATATCAAAATTACAAAAAAAAAATCCGTAATGTATTTCATCAAATCTAAGACACCACAGACTGAAAGAGGCATTGTTTTGTGTACTAAGGAAAAAAAACAGCCAATTACATCATGACGATACTTTTTTTTATCATTAAGTATAAAATGCACTGCGATTTCAGAGACACTAGAATATGATAAAATGTGCACTTCACAATTGATTAAATATAATAATTGTGTCCTTATTATCACCTTGGATATATGTAGTACTAGCTAGATGCCATTATGAATTCCCTGCTTTTAGGAGACACAGACCTCCTTGGAGAGCCAATGGTAATATAAAGGAAAGAATTATTGAATAAGGTGATAAACGCACCAATACAGATAACAAATATGGCAAAAACCACAGAAGTATATCTTGATCTTCATCTTGTTTTCCTGATCCCAGCCAAGCCCCAAACCTATCACCACAGCAACTCCCATCCTATGGTAACACAAGAAAGTACTAAGCCCAGGGCTTTCTTTAGACTGACTCTCAAAGAAACAGAAGGGGAGGCTTCTGCTATTTGCTCATTTTGATGGTTTGATTTTCCTCTTGACATTTCATAAATAAATATCCAACACTACTTATCCACGACATAAAATATTATGGAGCATGGAATCTGAAGTTTTTAGGCCCTTCCTCTAGCCATCATTTATAATTATAAGTCTAAAGCTACACGTATTTCACCTAATATTAGGACAGGAGAAACTCACATTCTTTGCTTTCCCCTCACTTATCACAGTGGCTGTAAATTGTCTCAAGTAAGAAAGCTCTTTGAGAGAAGGAAAGTTGCAGCATATGGGCCACAGTCCTCACATAAAAGGGTTTTAATAAGATCAGAGAAGGATAATTGTGTGAACAAGGTTATTTAATCTTGGAGAATGAAGATTCCAAATAACAATATATAAAGAGGGAGAAGGAAACAGATTCTAGTCCAAGTTCTGACTATATTTTATCTTTAAAAAGTTATTGTCTTGTTATTTGAGCGATAGTTCACAGAGCAAATTCATTTTCCGTATAGCAGTTCATATACCTTTTGTTTCACCAATTCCCCATAATGTAACAGCTCCCTTTCTACTTCCTCTCTGTACCTCTTCCCTGTGTCCTTCCCTCCCATGTACTCCTGCCCCCCCAGCAGTCTTCCTGTGCATGGCTGCCCTTCTGTCCTCCCATGATTGATTGCTCTAAACAGTGTATCTACCGGATGTAAATGTTCACCTCATATGCCTGTCTACTGTTTGGCTGGAAGCCAGAAGAGTGAGTTCAATTCCAGACCTGAAGGTAACTAGGGGCCAGAGTCTTGGGGGTCTCGGCAGGCTCTATTAGATCAGCAAACCTGGTCTTGTTTTATGATTTCTGGCTACATTTTAGTCTTTTAAAACATTATTTGCCCTACCAGAAGAACTAGATGGTGCCCAGCTATCACTGCCATCCACTT
>NW_006921607.1:1113977-1153479 GCF_000298275.1 Orycteropus afer afer
GAATTTACTCTGTAAATCTTCACCCAAATCCTAATTAAAAAAAAACAAAAAACAAAAACATTATTTGCCCTCAATGTTTAGACTTGATACATTATTTACTCACTGCTGGGTGCCAAAAAAGTATGGATGCTAAGGGCACCTCTTCTGAAGCCCTATCAGGTGTCCATGTGCCCTGTGCCACGTGACACTCATCAGGGCAGCACCCTCAGCTCTAGGATTCCCTCGGTCATTCTAACTGACTCATTAGCCTGATTTCTTGCTAAAGCAGGGCCACATTAGGTTCATGTCCAATTTCTAATCATAAAGAACCTCATATAAACTAGCTTTCAGTGTAGCTGGTACCCAAGGCTCAGGCATTACTCTAAAGGGGGTTCATTTTTGTTGATCAAAAGTTGTAACCACTTAGAAACATTTGTTGTTGTTGTTGTTATTTGCCATTGAGTCGGCCCCGACTCCTAGCGACCCCTCCTTGGGTTTCTGAGGCAGTTATCACTACGGAAGTAGGATTGCCCAACCTTTCTTCCGAGGAGTGGCTGGTGGGTTTGAACCGCCAGCCTCCTGGTTAGCAGTCAAGTGCCTTAGGCACTATGCTACCAGAGCTCCTAGAAACATTTAGCCCTGCTTAACAGGTATTTCCCCACCCATCGTGCAAGTCTTTGAATGAGGGAACTTAGTGTTCAAAGTGGGTTACTTCTGAGAGAAAAAGAGGGCTATGGTATGGTCAGTAACTGCAACCCCCCACAATGGCGCTCAGATTCCATCTTGTTTAGCCATGCTTCTAAGAACTACAAGCCATTTTCTCTTCCCTCCCCGTCACATATTCTCCTGCTCCCCATCAGGTATTAACCACCTTCACTGTAACATACTAACCTGTCCTTATGAATAGTTTTAAGCCATAAAGCTTCCAAGCAGCAGTGTCTTATCAGAGCACACACAGGTAGGTCATGGTTGTAGGGCCCTGCCCAGGGCCCCCTCCTGATTGGGGCTGGCGCCACCAAGTCTGAAGCCAGTCACATAGCCCTCTGTTCCCAGTCATGTAGCCCCCATCCCCAATTGCTCAAATTCAGGTGTAAGTATCCTTGCACAGTGTGTGTGTGTGGGGTTAGTGGTCATCCTGGATGCATTCCAGCCCGCTGCTGGATGCTGAATTGCTAGCAATGTTTACAAGCCTGCTTTTTTTTTTTAATCTTTTAAATTCTTTCTCTCCTGATTCTCTGTTTCTCTTCTGAATAAACGTTCATGTCTCTGCCTGTACCTCCAGGAAAGTTCTCCAGACTTTTGTTACATACTCAGGAGGAAGTTTTAACCTTCTTAAAAAATTCCCATAGCAGCTATTCAGAATTACACATGACAAGCACAGACTGGGTTGTCCCTTTTCAGTACCTGTCATATAATGCAACTGACTGCAAAATCAATCTTGCAAAAGACAGAGATTTTAGTGAAAGTGCTATTGGACAACTGCTGACATAAAGCCATTGACAAAGGAAAGAACTAATACTGGGAGAAAAGACCTGGCAATTTGTTTCCATAATGACTGCAGCTTAGGAAACCCGATGGGGTTGTTATGAGTCAGAATCGACTCAAAGGCACACAACAACGTTTCTACAAACTGACTCCAATTCAATTTTTATTTCAGAGCTCCATGCTTTATCTTCAATTCTAAAACCATACACACACACACACACGTGTATATATATATATAAAGCCATCTTTGTAAAGTGAAGTTTTTTGCATAATTCATTTGGTGGCAAAACATGACCTGTTCTGATATGAGGCTACATAGTCTTGTTTATCCTGGTGTAAAAATACATACCTTTTGCTACAGAAATAATAACATGTTTGATGATTATACTATGTTTGGCCCAGGGCCTTTTGGACATGTGGCTTAAAATCTGAACAACAACTAAACTCAGAAGCCCAGCTAGCTCCAGGGAGTTTAGACAGGCAATTGTGCACTTGTACTTCCTAAGCACTAATTCTGTGCTTCAGCCAAACAAGTGTTTTCAGTTTGCTGTACTGATGCCCTTGATACTTTTGTCCCAGAGTACCCTCCTGCCACCTACAGGGTAGGTCTTCCCTGCCCTTTGTGGGTCTAGCCCAACCCACCACTGGAAATCTGTACTTCCTCTACAAGCTCTCAGGATGTGATCCACTCCTCTTTAAGGGCATTCAATGATCAGACAATCTTATTCTACTTTATACTATGGTTGTGTGTACACAGAGATATCCTGGAGAAGAAGATTCTTGTATTCTGATATCTATGAAGATACCAGTTTCTGATTTCTTAATTGTTGTTATAGAAGAAAGAATGAAAAGACAATTCCCTAACTCCCACACAAGAGCAGGCAAACCTTTGCATTCTAAGTACTAGGCCAGGGTTCTCAAAACTCTGGAGAACTTGCAATAAAGGCAAAACCCCAGGCCCTACCAGGTGATTCAAAGGCTAGTGCCCACAGCCCACATTTAAAGAAACTCTGAATTAAGAAATTATTTAAAAAACATTGTATTTGCTTGCTTCTTCCCCTGAATAAGTTCTTTAGTGTTTCAGAAATGGCAATGAAGAAAATTCTCATCTTCACTTGAATGGTTTGGCCCTGTAAGAAATTAACAGAAATTCTTCCCAGGAAGAAGACAAAGAATAGTGTTTTGAAAGAGAGAGGCATGGCCCAAATCCATGGGGTTCATTTTCTTAAGACTGAGAAGGGAATGGAGAGGAGGTTTTGGAGTTTCTGGAAATGCTGGGCAATGTGGGGTGACCTCACGGCCATGTATGGGCCAGGACAGCAGAAGCAGCAGTGGGTGAATGAAGATTGAAGGGCCTTCCCCAAATCTCTGGATTAACTTAAACCCTGAAGCTCCTGTGTATCCCTGAGAGAAGGGGATGGGTCTCTGTGAAAACAGGAGCAGAGAATGAATTTATCATCAACCATGGTGGGTAGAAACTGAGTCTAAATCTACTAAAAAAGGAATATGAAATTTCTTATTGTGGTAGTTAAGTTTGTGTGTCAGCTTGGCTGGGCCTGCTTGAGTGGCTGGTCAGCTGGATGTAGTATTCCCCATGACGAGACTGGTAATCAACTCCATGGTGGAATCTACTGTGAGTAGCTGAGTAGCTGCCTTAGAAATGTGGTCTGCCTTCTGTATATAAGAAAAAGCCTTGGGGAACAGTCTCTAGCTTACGGCATGCTTGAACCCTGCATGTAGCTGAGTCATTGTTCAGTAGCCTGCCATGGTCTGCCAATCTCGGGACTTTTAATGGACTTGAATTAATGGTCTGCTGTGTGGTTTGGTAATATTGGGACTGGGCCTTATTACCTGTCAACCTTGGGCTTGTCATCCTCAGCAGGCAGCAGCTGAGTGAAGAAAAGCCTCCAGCTTTAATGGGCCGGGAGCAGGAGGCAGAGCTGAAGCCCCCAACTTGAGGGCTTTTACCCAGCCCCTAGAGCCTGGCACTTTGAACTCAGACTTAAAGCCTCCAAACCGTAAGAGAATAAACTCCTGCTTCTTCAAGCCATCCCATTTGTGGTATATTCCTGTCAGAGCTGTACTAGGTAACCAGAACACTTATACTTAACCACCAGAGAACAAGTTCTTTTTTTTACCATTTGTATTTTGTAAAGCATCCACAAAGTAGGTACTAAAGAAATTGAGTGAATTAACGAATGTTGATTGAGTAGGGAAGAATAAGGCTTAATATAGAAGGTTGGGAAAGAGAGAAGGCAGGACTCTAATTTGTTTTTATTTTTTTCCTCAACAACTATCTTCACTGTTATCAGCATGTAAGGCAGGGAGAGAATGGGAAAGACCAGCCGGCTGCTTTATGAAGCGAAGCCTTCCAGCTTCAAGGCAGTGCCCACTAGGCTTTGAGAAAACCTGAGGTTTGTGTGTGAACCTGGCAGCATTTCTGTGGGTTGCTCTTGAGACAGGGACACCTGTAAGTAATGGAAGATACCCCAGCCACATTCCTTTGTAACTTACTTTTGTCCCTACTAATAGTGAGGAAGGGACACCTGTGAGAAATGGACGCTACCCTGGCTACACTCTTTTGTAAACTACTTAAATTACCCCTATTGATAGGAACCAGAAAACTGGAAAACTGCAATTAACGAAGTATATAATCTCCAGACTGTTTATTGGAGGTTCTAAGGTGTGGGGTCAGCACAGGAGACTCCATGCCGGCACCCATCTTTGATCTGTAGGTAAGCAGATGCCTGGATCGACCTAGAAGATGGAAACGTCATGAATCAAGAATTCTGCACACTTGATTTGCCATCTGTATAGTTTTCTCATTCTGTCCCCTATAATTGCTGCAAGCCAACTGGAAAACATGGGCAGTCCAACTGTCATGCTATACACCTCGTTTGCTGTCCCTCTGTACAGCCTCGTAGAGTGTTTCATTAAAGGATCGCTGTCTAGAAACCTCCTCTGTGTCTGCGAGCAATTCTTTCTCACAAGAAGATCCATTGGGGTCTTGTAGGGTCCCCCTCCTGTAACATTCTCATGGCCCCGGGAGCCAGCAACTCCTCTAGGATTGAGTTCAGGATTGAGTTCAGCCAAGGCTAGGAGCCTATCCAAATCAGGGCCTTTGTGTTCCTCGACTCTCCCTCAGGGGCCAGGCTCTGCAGATGCCAAAGACCTTGTGAGTGTCCACCTCCACATTAACAGCAGAGATGGCCTCAGTGGCTATGGCTGTCATATGGGCTCCTGGCTTCATCATGTCAATCCTGCCAGTCACTGTGCAGCTGGGAACCAAGAGGGAACTGATGATTATCCAGGGTAGAATAGCTTAGGCTAGTTGATAAACCGCCTTCCCATTTAGGCCTCAGTTTTTTTTTTTTTTTTTTTTTTATTTGTGATTTGGGTGAAAATTTACAGAGAAAATTCACTTTCCATACAGCAGTTCACACACACTTTGTCTCATGACATAGACCACAATTTACCACAACGCAACAGCTCCCCTCCCACTTCCTCCCGATAGTTACCTCTTCCCTGTGTCCATCCATCCATGCACTCCTGCCCCCTGAGCTGTCTCCCTGTGCATAAGCAGCCCTTCTTTCTCCCATGATTGTTCTCTCCAAGGAGTGTATCTACCTCAGGTAAATGTTCAATTCATATGCCTGTCTTTTGTTTGGCTGGAAGCCAGAGGTGTGGGTTCAGTTCCAGACCTGAAGGGCAGCTAGAGGCCATAGTCTCAGTGGTTCCACCAGGCTCTATTGGACCAGCAAACCTGGTCCCCCACCTTTTTCTTCTCCAAATGATTTTTAGTTTTGTTCCACATTGTTCTCCCTCTCTATCCAGGATCTCCTACATAGATCCCCTTCCAAGTGGTTGACAGTGGTAGCCGGGCACCATCTAGTTCTTCTGGTCTCATAGTTGTATAGGCTGCAGATCTCATGGTGTACCAGTCGCTAGGACTAATTGTTTCCATGAATTTTTGGTTTTCTTCATTCTTCTTTGCTCTGGATGAGGTGAGACCCATTGTTGCATCTAGATGGCAGCTTGTAAGCTTTTAAGATCCCAGTCACTACTCACCAAAGTAGAAGTGGAACAATGTTTTGTGTAGTATGTTATGCCAATTGAGCCTGATGTCCCTTGAGACTATGGTCCCAATCCCACAGGTTCAACTACTCAGTCCCTCTGGGTAGCTGGCTGTGACCAAGCAGTGACTACAACCTTGCCTCTTGTCAGCTCTACTATACATCTGGGAATTCAGAGCATACACATAAACTTATAGGACCATTGTCTACCGACCCTATGCATGTTCTTGGGTACATGCCCCACTTCATAGACATACCTACTTGTTCAGTTAGGCCTCAGCTTTGCCAAGGTTGGAAGATTTTATGAGCAGTGGCTAAGTATAGTCTAACCTGGGTCTAGTGTTCCCATCTCCTGTGACACAAAACAACTTAATTGTGTGTGTGTGTATGAACTGCTGATGGAAAATGAATTTGCTCTGTACACTTTCATCCAAATCACAGTAATAAATAAATAAATATATTTTTTTAAACCAATATTCTATATGAAACTCTTACGTTGAGACCGCAGGCCATGGACTGGATCTCAGTGGTCATCACCTGGCCTCCCACATGCTGATTTGTGCTGGGAAAGAAACTAGACTGAACTTCTGGTCAGAACCTCAAGGCCAGTGAGCACCACCACACCACTCACCATCTGTCCACCCCTGGCCTCCCATTTCAATACTTCCCTGTGCTTTCTTACTTTTAGCCATCCCTTCTCACCACTCTCCAGAATTCCCATTCCATTTAATCATTATTTATCAATAATTTAAAAATCATCAGAGAACTACGATACTTGCTTGAAATATCAAAAAGTACCAAAGGGGTCACTGTGCAGGGCAATGGTGCCTGCTCCTCCTCTCCCTTTTCTAAGACTTTTCGCGGAAGGCCTTCACCTTTAACTAGAGTTCCTTTCCATTCTTCTGCAGGTTACCTTCTTATCACTACTATGCTTTCCTGTTACTCTTAACTGTATTTCTTGATCTCCTACTGTGACAGAAGGTGACTCAGGCCATCATCCATTTCTCATCTTCAGGAATAGTTATATTGCTGTTTTTAGTGTCTCTAGTAGCTTCTTTGCTGTTATCCTGATGGTGATGGAAAGATGCCAACAGAGACAGGAAATGGAAACATCATCCTTGAATGTAGAGAGAGGGTGTACCTGTTGTCCACAAATACTGAGGAAGCAGAGACAATGTAGCTATGGTCCACTAGGGGGCAGGTTCCCTGGGCTCAGGAACCCAGGAAAGGAGCTCTAAGGCTTCTGAATCACTGCTGCTTTTGGGTGGGTGGAGGGTTTGAAGGCAGTACTCTCTTTGGGATGCTCCCTTTGCCATTCTCACCAGGGGAAGGGTAGGCTGAGGGGTTTTACCCCAGTGTGGTGGTTATGTTTGTGTGTCAACTTGGCTGGGCCTGGTTGAGTAGCTGGGCAGCTGGTGGTAGTTATTCCTCATGATGGGACTGGCAATCAACTCCATGGTGGGATCCACCACAAGCAGCTGAGTATCTGCTTTAGGGATGTGGTCTGCTTCCCATATATAAGTAGCAGCTTTGGGAATGGTCTCTAGCTCATGGCATGCTGTATGCAGCTGAGTTGTTGCTCACCTTGGGACTTTTAATGGACTTGAATTAATGGCCTGCTGTGTGGTTTGGTAATATCGGGACTGTGCCTTGTTACTTGTCAACTTTGGGTTTGTCAGCCTCAGCAGCTGCCTGAGTACAGAAAAGCCTCCAGTTTCAGTGGGCCAGGAATAGGAGGCAAAGCTGAAGCCCAAGGTTGAGGGGCTTTCACCCAGCTCCTAGAGCTTGGCCCTTTGAATTCGGACTTAAAGCCTCCAAACTGTAAGAGAATAAACTCCTATTTGTTAAAGCCATCCCATTTGTGGTGTATCCTTGTCAGAGTGGCATTAGGTAAGCAGAACACACGGCCCTTCCTCATGTTCTAGACTCATGACTTATGTGCCCAGCTGCTCTCAGTGGCCCAGTAACTGGTAAAACCCCAGTGCACTGCTGTGTGCATCCTCCAAAGCAGAGCAGGTTAGTTCTGAGGTGCACTGTTCTTCACCTGGCTTAGGCTGCAGGTCCAGCTGAGGTACTTTTTTTTTTTTTTTAAATTGTGTTTTGGGTGCAAATTTACAAAGCAGTTTTGTTTTACATTCAACAGTTCATGCACATTTGGTTTCATAGCCCCAATTACCAACCCCAACCATAAAAAACTCTCCTCCCTGTGCCTAACCCCTCCCTGTGCCCTTCTTATCTATGCATTCCGGTCTGTCCAGTTTTCCCTCTATGTGAATGCCCCTCTGGTCTCATGGCTGATTGATCCAAGGGGTGCATCCCTGGAGCAGGTGGGTGCATCGCTCTGGGGTAAGTGTTCTGCATGTAGGTCTTTCTACTGTTGGGCTGAGAGCCAATCCATGGAAGTGTGCTCATTCCTAGGCCCAAAGGGTAACCCAGGGCCATAGTCTTGGGGGTTCCACAAGTCTCTATCCAACCAGTAATTCTGGTCATTTTGGTACATTCCTTTTTGGGAGACTAAATGATATACATGTACTTTACTTCTTGTTTCATTATCTATAGTATCTTTTTCATTTTTCTATTATGAACAATTTAAAACTTTTTTTTTAAAAGAACATAGTTCTGATACCTACTTTAATGTTCTTGTACCTACAAGTATGTATCCATCCAGCATGTATTTAGGGATGTGCTATGACACTAAACTCATTGCTGTCAAGTTGGATCTGACTTATAGCAACCCCTCCTTGGGTTTCCGGGGCAGTATTACTACGGAAGTAGAGTGCCCTATCTTCCTTCCGAGGAGTGGCTGGTGGGTTTGAACCCCCAGACTTCTGGATAGCAGTCAAATACCTTAGGCATTACGCCACCAGAGTTCCCTGACTAAGAACACAAAAATATGAAATGTAGTCCTGGCCCTTAAGGAAATCTTTGTGTAGTGAAAAAACAGAAACCCTATGAGGAAAGGAAGTCACTTTGGGATGTGCTTAAGGGTCACCCTGGTGGACTCCTTCCTGGGTTTGTACACAAGAATTCCACCTGGACTGGGGGCAGGAGTGCACAGGAGAGAAGGACACAGGGAAGAGGTAACTACAGGGAGAAGTGGGAAGAAAGCTGTTACACTGTGGGAACTGCAGTCAAGGTTATACAAAATAAAATGAATTTGCTTTATAAACTTTTACCCAAATCACAATAAAGATTTTTAAAAATAAAATAAAAACAAAAACAACAAACAAATTCCACCTGAACTCCCTGCCTTGGGCTTGGCCCCTTTCAAACCCACTCTTCCAACTACTGCCAGAGAAGTTTTCCCAAAATACTGACTTGGTCACTTCTCTGCTTTAAGCATTTCAATGACTCTCAGTGGTTTTTGGGTTACAGTGCAAACCCCTCAGTTGGAACCCCCAGGATCTTCATGTCAGCCCCTGCCCCACTTTCCAGCTCCTTGATCATAAGCACTGGCACCTCAGCTGAACTTGCAGTAGGTTTTTTTCCCTTTGATTTTTATTTATTTTGTTGTTGTTGAGAACATACATGGCAAAACATATACCAATTCAACAATTTCTCCATGTACAATTCAGTGAAACTGATTACACTGATTACAAGTTGTGCAGCCATTCTCATCTTCCTTTTCTGAGTTGTTCCTCCCTCATTAACATAAACCCACTATCCCCTAAGGATCCTATCTAATATTTCAAGTTGTTGTCAATTTGATCCCATA
Source organism: Orycteropus afer afer (assembly GCF_000298275.1). NCBI lineage: Eukaryota > Metazoa > Chordata > Mammalia > Tubulidentata > Orycteropodidae > Orycteropus > Orycteropus afer. The sequence continues at coordinate 1,123,230 of NW_006921607.1, forward strand.
TAGCTAGTTCCTAAAAGACCATAATGCTCAAGGCAGGTCTTTTTACTAGTTAAATGAACTACTGTTTGGTTTTAAGAAGACTTCAGGGGATATTTTTGCTTTAAGGTTTTAAGATAATCTTCAGGGCAATAGTTTCAGGGGTTTATCCACGGTCCATGGCTCTAGAAAGTCTAGATTCCATGAGAATTTGAAATTCCATTCTGCATTTTCTCCCTTTTGATCAAAGATTCTTCTGTAATAGTAGCTGGGCACTATCCAGTTTCTGGTCTCATGGCAAAGGAGGCAGTTTGGATCTCGGCAGTTTTCGAAAGCGATCCAACATACCTTCTCCCTGTTATGAACACTCTCTCCCCTCCACCAGGTCCCTTGGGAGTCAGCTCTCATGCTGCCTGTCCTCTTAGACTCAGGGGACACTCCCCTTCTCTCTCTTGGGTCAAGGGCACGTGGGTACACTCCCACCACCCAGCATCTGACACAGCACCAAGGCTGTACTCATCTGCCGCTGTACCATGCCAGAAAATCTACTGAGTGAGGGGATCTTACAGAAGTCTAGTGAGTTCCTGGCTGTGGAGATCACAGGAGATGAAAATTAACCCATCCCAGCCAGAGGTGGTGTTCACTCATGGTGTGGATGAACCTGCCCTGGAGAAAGGTCCAGATGAAACCCAAGAGAATAATGGCATTAAAAAGCTGGGAAGAAAAGCCAGAGCTACAGGTGAAAAGCAGATGAGAGGAGACTTTCAAAGAAGGGACAGTAAATAATGATTATGATTAAAACATTTCAATGAGGCGGTGCAATAATCTTAAATGTAATTTCAGCAAAGAGAGATTTATACTTTAAATACAGCTTAGTTCTAAATGTATTTCTTAGCTTTATAATTCATTTTTTTAAAAAATTGTGATTTGGGTGGAAGTTTACAGAGCAAATTCACTTTCCATACAGTAGCTCACCTACAGTTTGTCTCATGACATTGACTGAAATTTCCCACAATGCAACAGCTCTCCTCCCACCCACATCCTCCCCACAGTTACCCCTTCCCTGCGTTCTTCCCTCCATGTACTCCTGCCCCCTGAGCTGTCTCCCTGTGCATACACAGCCCTTCTCTTCTCCCATGTTTGTTCTCTCCAAGGAGTGTATCTACCTAATGTAAATGCTTGTCTTTTGTTTGGCTGGAAGCCACAGGAGTATGTTCAATTCCAGACCCAAATGGCAGCCAGGGACCATAGTCTCAGTGGTTCCACCAGGCTCTATCAGACCAGCAAACCTGGTCCCTTTTTTTTTTTTTAAAATGATTTTGAGTTTTGTTCCACATTCATTGCTCTTGCACTCTATCCAGGATCTCCTACATAGATCCCCCTCTGAGTGGTCGACACTGGTAGCCGGGCACCATGTAGTTCTTATGGTTTCATAGTGATATAGGCTGAGGATCACATGGTGCACCAGTCACTTGGACTAACTGTTTACATGCATCTTTGGTTTTCTTCATTCTTCTTTGCACTGGACAAGGAGAGACCCATCATTGCATCTAGATGGCTGCTTGCAAGCTTGTAAGATCCTAGTCACTACTTGCTAAAGTAGGATGTGGAACAGTGTTTTGTATAGTATGTTATACCAATTGAGCTTGATGTCCCCTGCAACTATGGTCCTGAGCCCACAGGTCCAACTACTCGCTCCCTCTGGGTATTAGCTTTATAATTCTTAAATCTCTTAAAGTACAGATATCTAACACTGGGAGGTATGTAAACACATTATTATTATAGCATTAAAAAAAATGCAAATTTGTTCTGTAAACTTTCACCCAGATCACAATAATTAAAAAAAAAAAAAAAAAAAACCAAACCAGACACATTGCCATTAAGTTGGACTCCCAACTTACAGCCACCCCCCCATTGGGTTTCCAAGGCTGTAAATCTTTACTGAAGTAGATTGCCTCATCTTCCTCCTGTGGAGCAGCTGTTCGGTTTTAAACAGCTGACCATCTGGTTAGTAGCCAAATGCCTTATCTACAACCACCAGAACTCCTTATCATAACACAAATGTATTAAAAGCATATCTGACATTACTCACAATAGCCAAAAGGTGAAAACAACTCAAATGTCCATCAAGTGATGAGTGGCTACATAAAATGTAGTAGATCCGTACAACAGTGTATTAAGTGTCAATAAAAAGAAATGAAGTACTGGTTCATGCTAAACCATGAATCTTTTTTTTTTCCCTCTTAAATTCTCCAAATCATCTTTTTTTTTTTTAAAAAAAACACTGTGATTTGGTGAAAGTTTACAGAGCAAATATATTTTCCAGGCAACAGTCCACACACACTTTGTTTCATGACATTGATTGCAATCCCTGTAATGAAACAGCTCTCTTCCCACTTCTTCCCTGTGGCTACTTTTCCCCCATGTCCTTTTTTCCTATGCATACTGGCCCCCTGAGCTATCTCCCTGTGCAAATACTGCCCTTCTGATCCCCCATGGTTGATTGTTCTAACATGAATGAATCTTGAAAGAATTATTCTAAGTGAAAGAAGCTAGTCATGAAGTACCACATGCTGAGTGATTCCATTTATATGAAATGTTTGGCCAGGCAAATCCAGAGACAGAAAGTAGACTGGTGGCTGGCAGGGGTGAAGGGAGGAAGGAACGGGGAGCAAATGCTAGTAGGTGCAAGGCTTTTTTTCAGGGTGATGAAAATGTTCTAAAAATGACTGCGGTGATACTTGCACAACTCCGAGTATACAAAAATATCACTGCATCATGTGCTTTAAATGGGTGAATTTTACTGTATGTGAACTGTATCTCAATAAAGCTGTTGTTACAAAAAGTACATTTGAGTCAACAGAAGTTTCTCATACCCCTTGCTCAGTAGAGCAATCCTGCTAGCACCTATAAACATAACTCCAAAATCTAAATGAATGTCCAGCTCTCAATTCAAATTCCGTGTTGGTTTTGCTTGTGAACACTGGCTTCTTACATAAAATAGCAGATGAAACACCCGGCGTGGAGAGGGCTTTAATATTAGTTCCACATTACAATAACAACCTCTGTTGCAGAGCCAGTAACAGGCCAGAATTCCAGCTCCACCACCCACCTTCCCACAACAACCCCTGCCTGTCCATTCTCTATCTTGAATACCTACCCTCCCAAACTATGGACAAGACTGAAGCCAGCTGAACCCCCTGCTTACCGGGTGGTTAACTAGGACAGCTTTCAGAAAGTGGAGGCTGGGGGAGGGAGCGCTCACCCACAAGAGCAATTGACCAGAAAACAGGCACAACTGGCCCCACACACCCACCACCCTCCTACACACAGGCCTGTTCAGTCTGGGTTTTTTTTTTTAACTGCATCTACAAATTTATATAGTTAGTTTCAAATCCCTTCAACAGTTACAGGTTTTGATCTGTTCCTAATTATGGAAAAGAATCCTGAGATCAGTTCAGAGTGGAGGAACTTGAGTTTAACATTACCATTTTTAAAGCATAAATGTTTACATGAATTTCTGAGTAGAGATTTAGATTTCCTCAGTTACTTTACTTTAGAAAACAAGAATCAAAAGCAAAAAACTTTTGTCTGAATGGAAAACCAGACTGAAATTTAATGGAATGGACTACACTGAGACATTTAGGTATTCTCCTACTCACTTCCTCAAATAAGTCTCTACATTCTTCACTGAACTGGTTTCTAAGTGTGTATGTGTGTTTAACAGCTATATTCCATCTAGAAAAGCTAAAGTCTGGGGAAAATGGAGCAATAAAGAAACGTGAAGCCCCCTTTGTTGAGAACACCACCACGTCTGCCCAATCCCACCCTCTGCACGTCGCACATCTCGACGCAGAACCAGCGTCTCTCGGGCTCTCCTGTGAGGACCCTGAGCACACACAATGCCACAGATACAGTCATGCTGTTGGGGAATACAGCTGTTATTTACACCAAAGAGCAAAAAGACACATTTTCAATAGAACTTACCGGCTTTTTCAAGGAAAGCTTGGCAAACTAAATGGTGAGCATGCCATTGTTTATTTTCGAAAATGCTCCTGAACGCAGCTTTCATAAGTGGGTCTAATGCAAGTTCCCGATCCAGCCCAGGTAAAGAGCACCAAGAAACCAAGAAGAAAACCAACAGCTCTTTGATTCTTATGCTTAGAATCACTACTTTTCTAAAGTAAGTTTGGGGAAGCGATCCTTCTACAAGGAAAGGCTCTAAAAGCATGTCAGTGACTTTCAGAGGGTGGAGCAACAGGGCACTGGGAGGGAAAAAAACGAGAACTCAGCATTGGCACCAGCACGGCTATCTCTAGCACAAAAGCCTGTTTATGTGCACAGAGCCCTCTTTCCAAAGGGGAAAAACCTCACCAGCATAAGTCAAGATTTTCACTAAGAACCTTAAAAATAATAATCATCTTTGAGCTATGAGCAAAGCCTAAAGTCCCACTGGATTCAGAATATAATGATGCACATCAGTATGAAAACAGTCTCAACTTAAAACAAGTCAATAAATTAGGTAAACCCAAACCAAACCCACTGCTGTTGAGTTGATTTTGACTCAAAGCGACCCCTCCTTGGGTTTCCAAGGCGGTATCACTATGGAAGTAGACTGTCCAACATTCCTTCCGAGGAGTGGCTGGTAGGTTTGAACCGCCAGCCTTCTGGTTAGCAGTCAAATGCCTTAGGCATTACGCCATTAGATCTCCCTGATAAATTAGGTACTAGAACCTAAACCAAATACTTTACATAAAAATAATCCAACAAGCTTAAATGATTTATAACTTGATAGTTACATGTTACTGAATTGTACTGACTGCAGCCTAGAGCTCAACTTCTCTGAGGTCAAGAAATTACCAAAAGCCCTTGCAAATCTCACCCCAAATGAATTCTAAGATGGCCCTCAGGATTTCCATCCCCTGCTGTGAATGCCCAGCATCTCCTTCCCATGAGTCAAGAGTCGGCCTGACTTGAACAGATGAACTCCTTTAAAGGCAGGTCTAGGGATGAGAGACAGAACGTGTCAGAGAGAGATTTGAAGCTGCAGCACGTGTTCTCCTACTGGCCTGGAAGGAGCAAACTGCCATGCTATGGGGAGAGCTACATGGCAGGGAATGGTGGGCAGCCTGTAGGAGCTGAGATGGCTCCTGGATGACAGCCAGCAAGAAAGGGAGACATCAGTCCTGCAACTGCAAGGAACTGAATTTTCTGCCAACAACCAGTGTGCTGGGAAGAGGACCCTGAGCCTCAGAGGAGCTCACAGCCCTGATGGACACCTTGATTCAGCCTGCTGAGGCCTGAGCAGAGGGCTCTGCTAAATCCTGCCGGGAATCCTCACTTGCAGAGCTGGTAGATAGAAAGCAATCCCCACCACCCCTCCCCTTCCCTACCAAAAATACAAAAATGTAAACAAAAAAGCAACACAAGGCATTGTGTCAGGAGCCTCACTTTATAACAAGCCATATGGCTCCTAAGGAATTTCTTAAGCGTGTGAGCATGGGTTACTTCCTCATATCCTCTTTGATGGGACACCGGTCTGGACATGAATTTGGCTAGACTCGGCAAGTCAAAGGGAATGACCAGAGGCAGAGTCATATAGCTTGCTGAAATGCAGGCCTGTGAGCCTACTGCAGTGCTCTATCTAGTGTGACATCCAAGAAAGAACGCTGGTGAGGATACATAAGGTCTGCATTCTAAGTCCTGGGTCTACTCTTAGCAAATCCCTCACACGCAAAAGTATCTGAAGACTGTCAAGTGGTGAACACATATCTAATGGTGCTCTAACAGAAATACCACAAATGGATGGCTTTTAAAAACAGAAATTTATTTTTTCACAGTTTAGGAGGTTAAGTCTGAATTCAGATCACTGGCTTGAGGCGAAGGTCCTCTCTCTGTTGGTTTTGGAGGAAGGTCCTTGTCTCTTCTGCCTCTACTTCCTGGTTCCTTGGAGATCTCCATGTGTCTTGGTATCTATGTTACCCCATCACTCGTTCTCTCACTTGCTTGTTTAATCTTTTGTATCTCAAGAGATTGACTCATGACACACCCTACGCTAACCCTGCTTCATAAAAACAGAAGAAACCCGTTTCCAAATGGGATTATAAGCATGGGCATAAACTCCAAAAAACCAAACTCAACTGCCATCAAGTCGATTGCTACTCATGGTGACCCCTCTGGGCTTCTCAGGTGGTAAATCTTTATGGAAGTAGACTGCTCAGTCTTCCTTCCATGGAGTGGCCAGTGGGTTTGAACTGCCGACTTTCTGATTAGCAGTCAAATGCTTTAGGCACTATGCTACCAAAGCTCCTTAATCACAGGCATAGAGGTCAGGATTTACAGCACATATTTTTTTGGGACACAATTCAATCCATACCATCAGGTAATATGCTTTCTCAACTGTTCATACCAATGTTATGAGTAAACAGAGAGAAAAAGCAGTTAATAAAGTAGGGAGAGATCTGGGGCAGAGGCACTGTGGAGAAGGGTGAGAGTGAAATGACTTTTGTCCAATTATCATTTCTTAAGTAATTCTTCTGTATTTTCTTAAAAGTCTATTCTGATGACAAGCACGTGTTTTTTTCTTATGATTCCTAACTGTAGTCCTGTTTAACATTAAGGAAATTACAGGTCTAAGAAGCTTATTTTGATTTCCCCAAGACTGCTCATAAGCCTCACCAGGGACTTAACAGAGCCAAATGACAAGTCCCTAGAGAATATATTTCTTAATATGCTCATATAAAGTTGGACAAAGAACAAAAAGGGCCATGGGCTAAAACACATGCCTAACACTCTGACATATGGTCTTTGTAAGTAACCCAGACTAAGTGTCTCATGTACACAGCAAAGCTGGACAGACCCTCACGTGACCTCTCCTGCCAGATTCAAACCATGTGGCTGCAACTGCTGGATGGAAACCCTGAAGTTGTCTGTTCTAAGCTTTTTCTTGGGAAAAAGCTTTGTGCTTAGGTCACCCAAAGTAAAGAGCACATTTCCCAGTGGTCCTTGCTGCTAGATATAGCCACGTGACTAAGTTCTGCCCAAGAACTATAAACAGAAGTATCTTGTGGCAGCTTCCAGGTATCTAGAACAGGCCTAATGCCTTGTTACCTTTAGTGATTCTTTCAACTAAAGCAGATGTGATACCTGTAGTTGGACCAAGAGCTGAACCCTATGGATAATGAAGCAGTAAGCAGTAAGAAGTTAGTTCCTGAAGGTATCATGGAACAAAGTGGCCATTCATGCCTAGATTGCCAATCCTTAGAAATTTATGGGGCAGAAATACCCTTTCAAGTTATCAAAGCCATGTTATTCTAGGTTTCTACTGCTCATGCCCAATCCCACACTTAAATGATACAGGTGTCCAATGACAAACTACTGAGGTCAGTGGTAATGAAGACAGTCAGGTAAAGAGCACATGGAAAAGTAAAGAGATGAAAGGCAGGGAAGGTGTGATAGGTTTTGGGTGGTAAGGCTGACTCAAAACCAAAACACCAAACTCACTGCCATCGAGTTGATTCCTACTCATAGCAACCCCCTTTGGGTTTCTGAGGTGGTAAATCTTTAAGAAAGTAGATTGCCCAGTCTTCCTTCCGCAGAGTGGCTGGTGAGTTTGAACCTCCAGCCTTCTGGTTAGCAGCCAAATGCTTAGACACTACACCACCAGAGCTCCTTAAATCTGACTGTTGTTGTTGTTGTTGTTTGCCGTCGAGTCGGCCCCGACTCATAGCGACCCCTCCTTGGGTTTCCGAGGCAGTATCACTACGGAAGTAGGATTGCCCAACCTTCCTTCCGAGGGTGGCTGGTGGGTTTGAACCGCCAGCCTTCTGGTTAGCAGTCAAGTGCTTTAGCCACTATGCTAAATCTGACTAGATACCCTTAAATCCCTCTTGAAGAAAATAACTGGGATGCTGGATAAAACATGGCAAACATTGGTAGTTAAGATTATGTGTCAACTTGGCTGGGCCTGGTTCTGAGTGGCTAGGCAGCTGGATGTAGTTATTCCCCATGATGAGACTGGTAATCAACTCCATGGTGGAATCTACTGGAGCAGCTGAGTAGCTGCTTTAGGGATGTGGTCTGCTTCCAGTACATAAGGAGAAGCTTTGGGAATGGTCTTGAGCTTTTTGGTGTGCTTGGACCCTGCATGTAGCCAAGTCTTCATTCAGCAGCCTTGTTGTCTGCTGATCTTAGGATTGTTCCTGGACTTGAACCAGTGGCCTGCCCTGTTGTTTGATAATTTTGGGACTGTGTCATTTTATTTGCCAACTCTGGGCTTGTTAGCCTCAGCAGCCAGCAGCTGCCTGACTGAAGAGATGCATCCAGCGTCAGTGGGCCGGGAGTAAGAGTCAGCGCTAAAGCTCAAGGTCAAGGGGCTTTCACCAAACCCCTAGAGCTGGCACTTTGAACTTAGACCTCTAGCCTCCTAAACTGTAAGAAAATAAATCCCTGTTTATTAAGACCACCCACTTGTGGTATTTTCTGTTGAAGTGGCAATAGGTAGCCAAAATAAACATCTTTTAAAATGTACCTGAGCTGGTATGAAAATAAGGAATCAGTAGAGGTCAAAAATGAAGAGAAAGCAGGAAGCTTGGAAGGTAAGCAACCATAATATTCAGCTTCCAACCTGAGAATGATTTGACAGTTACACTTAATGCTGTTGTTGTTGTTATGTGCTGTTGAATTGGACCGACTCATAGCGACCCCCCTCCTTGGGTTTCCGAGGCAGTATCACTACCGCAGTAGATTGCCCAACACTTAACATAGGGGATAGAAAAATAAAGCCTACTGCCCATTGAGTATGGGGAGAGGATGTTTAAACAGAAACTCCTACATAAAACTGGGATCCCAAAGGTCTCCAAGATACAAGAGCTTTCAGTTTCAATTCTAAAAAAATCAGAGAAATAAGGGAGTGGGAGCCAGTAAAATTGGATCTGCAAAGACTTCAGATACTGCATTAAATGTACAGATCAACTTGGGGAGAATCTGCTGTACCAATTCTCCTAATCTATAAACATGGAGTAACTATTTATTTAGGTCTTCTTTGATTTCTTTCATCAGTAGACAGATCCAGTACATGTTTTGCTAGATTTATAAATAGGTGATAAATTTTCTTTGGATAAATTATAAATGTTACTGTGTCTTTATTCTCAGTCTCTACATGTTTGCTGTCAGTATGTAGAAATGTGATATATTCTTTGTGTTGATCCTGTGTCCTGTTGAACTGACTTACTAGTTCTAGATTGGATATCTTGGGATTTTCTATGCAGATAATCATGTTATCTATAAATAAGAATGGTTTTATTTCTTCCTTTCCAATCTATATTCTTTTTATTTCTTTTTCTTGCCTTACAGTGCTAGCTAAATCTTCTGGTATTTTGTTAAGAGCAGATATCCTTGCCTGGTTCCCTGATCTTAGGCATTCAAGTCTTTTACCATGAGGTATAATGTTAGCTCTTGGTTTTTTGTAAATGTTCTTTATCAAGCTGAGGAAATTACTCAGTATTTCTAGTTTTCTGAGAGTTTTTATCATAGATGGCTATTAGATTTTGGCAAACGATTTTTCCCCATAAACTGGTATGTTCATATATTTCAAAAAGGGTTTTTCTTCTGTTAGGCCACCTTTTCCCTCTGGCTAGGGGAGTGAGCTTTTCTTGCAGGTCCTTTTTTTGTTTGTGCTTGGCTTGGTGATTCTATGTTGTAGGCTTCTCTGACATCCCCTCCAGGATGTATGAAAAGCAAAAAGTAAACCCAGAGAACTCACTGCTATGTCATTCCTCAAGTCCCAAGGTCCCTAGAAGTACACTTACTTTCATCTTTCCATTTTCCTTTGTTTGTTGTCTTAAGTTCAGAGTTTTTCAGTTGTAGGAGGGGATGATCTGGGGAAAATAGGACTACTCTACATTGGGTGGAATTAGAAGTTCCAGCCTTACATTTCAAAAAAGAAAATTAATGAGCTAAGTACTTAAGGAGTCAGAAAAACAATGTCAAAATAAACCCCCTAGAACTTTCACCCAAATCACAATCAATCAATCAGCCCCCTAGAATTAGGGAAGTAATGAAAGTATAAAAGTAAGAATTAATCTAATACAAAACTAGCAAACAAAAAACAGAGAAGCTCAACAAGGCCAAAAGTTTGTTCTTTGAAAAAAATAAAACACAAAAAACTCAAGTAAGATTATTAAGGAAAAAAGAGAAAAAACACAATTAGTATTAGGGATGGAGAAGGGTTACATAAACACATGCTGCAAAGATGAAAGAATAGTGTGAACAGCTTTATGTCAGCACATTTGAAAATATCTAGAAAAAAATATCAAAAGTGACTCAAATAGAAAGAGCAAATACAAAATATCCTACAACTATTAAAGAATTGAACCAGTAGCTAAAAACAGAACGAAAAACTGCACAAATTATTATCTAGAATCAGATGATTTTATAAGAACAGTCTATCACATATTCAAGGTTCAGATAATTCTAATCTTACATCATCTCTTCCAAGAAGACAAAGAGAGGAAACTCCTTAACTTATTAACAAGTTAGTTTAACCTTGATACCAAAGCCATAACAAGAACAGTATGTTACAGTCAGGTTCCACAGAGCTGGTACTGACTCAGTGACACTATGTACAACAGAATGAAACACTGCCTGGTCCTGCGCCACCCTCACAATCATTGCTATGTTTGAGCCCAATGTTGCAGCCGCTGCGTCAATCCATCTTGTTGTGGGTCTTCCTCTTTTTCACTGACCTTCTACCTTACCAAGTTTATATCCTTCACCAGGAGATCATGTTTAAGGAAGAGGATTCCCTGAGAAGACTGGCTAAATAATCAGGAAAAGAATGGACCAGGAAAGCAAGACAGACAGTGACTGAAATCTTGCAACAAGGAGAAAAGAAGGGGGACTGAAGAATTCACTTCATTTTAGAAGGAATATCTCAACATGCTCCACACCACTACACCCCTAGAAATTTCAGAGGTGGAAGGCACCGGCATTTCTATTGGGTTAATCTTCCACCCTTTAGCACACAAATGCCTTACCAATAAGTTGAGTCATTGATACTTCTTCTTTACTAGGTCCAATCAGCATGTCATCAATATAATGGACTAGTGTGCCATCTTTTTGAAAGGAAAGGTGTTCAAGGTCCCTATGGACTAAATTATGACATAATGCTAGAGATTTAATATAGCCCCAAGGTAGGGCAGTGGAAGTATATTCTTGGCCTTGCCAACTGAAAGCAAACTGCTTCTAATGATCCTTCAAAATTGGAATTGAGAAAAAGGCACTGGCCAAATCAATAGCTGCATACCAGCTACCAGGAAATGTATCCATTTGCTCAAGCAATGAAACCATATCAGGAACAGTAGCTACAACTGGAGTCACCGCCTGGTTAAGTTTATGACAATCCACTGTCATTCTCCAAGATCTAGCTGTCCGTCCCCCCTCCTCCTACAGGCCAAATAAGGGAGTTAAATAGAGATGTGGTGGGAATCACCACCCTTGCATCATCCTTCATGTCCTCAACGGTAGCACTAATCTCTGCAATCACACCAGGAATGTGGTATCACTTTTGGTTTACTATTATCCTAGGAAGCAACTGCCAGTTATAATGGCATCCACTTGGCCTTTCCTACCATACTAGCCCTAACACCACATGTCAGGGGTTCTGTCAGTTGCTGAGTATGTCTATTCCAGTTATGCATTCTGGAACTGGGGACATACTACAGGATGGATTTGGGGACCCACTGTGAGATGGAACTGAGCTAAGATTTCATTAATACCTGACCTCCATATGCCCCTACTTTGGTGGGTTACAGTGGTATTTTGGGTATCCTGTGTCCATTCAGAGCCAGTTTCTAGTAATCCTCAAAGAGTCTGATAATTTCCTTTTCCCCAATGAACACTATCATAAGACTGTATATACTTTTAGGGAAGGCTGGGAGAAAGATTAACATTATAAATTTTTCGGAGTGTAGTCAGGTCCTTCCTCTAGGGAACTCAGTCTCCCCTTCATTCAAAGCACTGTGGGTGTATAAACTGGCTCAAGTCTGGAAATTGATTGAGGGGCTGTAACTCTGTATTCTGGTGATTCAAATTAGACTGCCATTCACTTGACTTAGAATTCTTCAGCTTGTACAGATCAAGTAAATATTTAGGAGATTTTCCATCTATTTCACCCCTAGGGACACCATGTCTAAGTAGCCAGCACCACAAATCCATAAGAGTTAGATATTCTGATTACTCCTTTGACATTGCTGTCCATTATAGTAACCATACACACCTTGTCTTTGTTGATTAAGGGCTGCCACTTGGCCCTTATCACTATAAGGTCCAATCAGCTCCACTGAATTTGTTGTTGTTGGTATGTGCCATCGAGTCAGACCTGACTCATAGCGACCCCTCCTTGGGTTTCCGAGGCAGTATCACTACGGAAGTAGATTGCCTGATTTTCCTTCTGAGGAGTGGCTGGTGGGTTTGAACCGCCAGCCTTCTGGTTAGCAGTCAAGTGCCTTTGCACTATGCTACCAGAGCTCCTCCACTGAAGTTAGGTGTCTTAATTTAATTAGAGCAGTTCCTACTGTCGAATCTGACTTACATAAAATAGCAATCACAGCAATTTCAAGGATGCCAGGGCTCCCTTCACTAATTTGTTCCTCATCTTTGTGGTAAAACGTGTGTCCTCTGGGTACTCCATGCATGGGTCTATGGGTCTAACCTGATACGTCTACTCTAACATGCCGATTTCCCTATGCCTTTAGATACCTTCTACAGTATACCAAAGCAGGTCTGACACTTCAACCTGATTTAGTACAGGCCACTGTGCAATTCATGCTTCAGTGAACCCACCAAATAAACTATTAGATCTTTTTCTAACCTCTTGAGTGGAAACACTGAATGAAGAATCTGTGTTTAGTCAGCCCAAATCAAAAACTCAGACTGATCCAACTGTATGTTTCCTTGCACCATTATCCCACACTCTTAAAGCCATTCCCACACATAGTCTTCATATTTCTGTTTGTACTTACTAGATGTTACCTAGTTACCTATGCTGCTCTGAAAAGAAATATACCGCAAATGGGATGGCCTTAACAAACAGGAGTTTATTCTCACAATTTGGAGGCTTTAAGTCCAAGTTCAAAGTGCTAGGCTCTAAGGGCTGGGTGAAAGCCCCTCAACCTTGGGGGCCAGCTCTGCCTCCTGCTCCTGGCCCACTGGAGCTAGAGGCATTTCTTCACTCAGACAGCTGCTGGCTGCTGAGGCTGAGAAGCCCCAAGGTTGACAAGTAAACAGGCACAGTCCTGATGTTACCAATACATATGGCAGGCCATTAACTTAAGTCCATTGTAAGTCCCAAGGTTGACAGAGCATAGCAGGCTGCTGAGCAATGACACGGCTACATGCAGGGTCTAAGCATGCCAAAGGCTAGAGACCATTCCCAAGACTTCTCCTTATATACAGGAAGCAGACCACATCCCAAAGGCAGCTACTCAGCTGCTTGTGGTAGATCCCACCATGGAGTTGATCGCCAGTCTCATCATGGGGAATAACTACCACCAGATGCCCAGCCACTCAACCAGGTACAGCCAAGTTGACACACAAACATAACTACTATACTAGAAAAATCAAGCAGTTCTTTGGAGTATTGTGTACCTCTTCCTGGATCATATTTCGTACTTCACCTTTTAGGGCTCACTGGGACTTAAGTCTAGTTATAGGTCTAGAAGTGGGTGCTGGGGGTGTTTCCTGGGAACATTCAGCAATGTCTTATAAGGCTTTTGCCTCAGGTGGTGCCACAGACAATGCCTCTGGTGCCATTTCAGTAAGCACACCTGGGTTAATCTTATCAATTTTTTTTAAGGGGAGGGACAGAAGGCATAATGGTTTTATTGATAATGGCTTAGCAGACAAAGATGAGTAATTTCCTCAGATGGGAGGGCTGGTGCTGTTGGCAGGACTGAGCAAACGGAATTTAGAGGCCCAAAGTCCTAATTTTTCTAATTGTCTGCCCATATGTCCCTATCCCAAGTTTTAGAGTTTCATTCCTCCCCAATCCATGCCTTCACTTTAACTTCAGATACCATTCAAGGTTGGGAATTCAACTGGCAATGTTCATTCAGCCATTCTTATGATATGGCTTTTAGAAGTGTCAGCTATGTTACTATAAGAAATAAGGCTTTCTTTCAGGACACAGTTGACAACTTTTAGGCTTTTTATGAGTTTCTTGAGCTGTAACTCTAAGCTTATCTCTTTCTTTCACCACTGTCTAGTGAAAGTAAGGCCAATGAGCTTTCTCATCCTTCTCATTATGACAAAATTGTAGCAAAGTGTCTAGTATGCAGTCAGCCAGAACCTTGTTTCTCATAAATATTTGATTAGTGGTGATATTTTGTTTATTTCTATTGCCACCTCATGCCATGGACTAGCAATGCCCTCTTTATTACTAGAAGCACAGACATTAGTGTCTTTAAGACTACCCAGACTTAAGAAACAATTTAGAAAACTCATCTTTACAATTTCATTTCTCTAGAACCATTCTCAGTACCAAAGGGTACTTAGGCTGGGTTCTTTAGAGATGCAAAAGCAGTGGAGATACAGAGAGATTTAGCTCAAGGAAATGGCTAACACAGATGTAGAGGCTGGCAAGTCCCAAGTCTGTGAGTCAGACTTCAGGCTGGAGGCTTCTTCTCACTCCTGGAGCTGCAGGGGCTGATGAACCCTAGATCGGCAGGTCCGACAGCAGGCTGCTGGCTCACCGGCTACAGCGGCTAATGAATCCCAATACTGGCAGGCAATATGGCAGGCCACTGGCTCAAGTTGCACATGATTAGAACTGGATGCAGGATTCAGAGTGAACAAAAAGCTAGAGAGCTTTGCTGGAATGCTCATATATATTGATGCAGGGCCACACCCTTGAGGAAACTCCCTGACTGGTTGCTCATAGCAGATGTCCTCATGGAGGGGATTACATTATATCAGATCTCATCATGGGGGATGACTATGTCATTACACAACCACTGAACTATACCGTAACTGTCAACCCAGAGAATCATGGTCCAGCCAAGCTGACACAACCTTAACCATCACAGGAAGGAAGCAGAGAATGTGCAACGGCACAGGGAGAAGCAGATCAGAGGGTGAACGCATCTGTAGACTATCTACATTGGACAACAAGAAGGGAGTAGTGAGAAAAAACTAAACAAATATACTTCCTAGCCCCTTCACATTTCAGAAAAGAAAACACTGACTGTTCTTTGTTCACAGTCCTAAGGTATGAACATGTAATAACCAGAACTGGGTTCCAAACTATTGTAATTATCAGTGATGATCTGCTTTGGTTAATCTGAAAGCTGATCAAACAGCAAGAGCTTTAGTCCAGTGACTACGCTTCCATGCCTAAAGGTGAACCAATCTGTGAAAGCCCACCCATTCCTCAATCAATGAAGATGTCACAAGCACAAAAAGATCTGAGATATAGAGAAGCTAGCTACTTGATTTATAAAGGAGCAAGGATTCACACTCATTATCTGTCCAATCCCAAGGCCTATGCTCTTAAACACAACCTTACACTGCTTCCCACACACAAATTTGGGTAAGACCATTTTTGGGGAACTTTTCACATGGCACTTTCCACTCAGGCTTATACTGGTTACGTATGTGCTTGTTTCATTTATATCTACTTTGCTCACCCCAAAAGTGGAGCTCTTTTATGTAGCCCTACAGGCTTTTACATGGCAGAAGAAGAAATGAAAACATCTGTATGATTAAATTTGTTACAGCCAATTTGCTTTCAAAAGAGTGTACAGATTTTCTTCATCAGTGATTTAAACCATCTCCATTACAATCGTCTTTATGTATTCACGTGCTTAGTAGCACTCCACTGGCACAGGTACCACAAAGCCAAAGTAACACTGTAGATCTCATTTACCACGAGTTCCAAATTAGAGAATTTAATTTCCACTAAAGATGTTTCACCATCTTTGTAGGTATGAGGCTGAACAGTACTTCTTACCTGAATTTTGATGGGCCAGGTGAAATTACTGACATAAACAAAGAAAGTAATATTTGGGTGGTTGCGAAAATCAAACTTCTCATTAGAGAAGCTATCTTTATACTCCTTGATGTTGGTTTTTGAAACAACAGGCATCTCTTCTCCAGCCTGGGTCCCAGCTGTTGGGAAGAAAAGAATAAACAGAAGAGACTTTTTTGGGGGAAGGGAGGTGGGGAGGGAGACAGAATCTGACCTTATTAATAGTAACAGCGTTTAGTGAATCCTTGCTCTATTCCAGGAAATCTGTATTATCTTCCTTAATCTTCTCCACAACCCTACTGTTACCCTCATCTAAAGATTAGGAAACTGAGGTTCACAGACATCAAGTAACTTGCCTCAGGCCACACAACCCAGCTAGCAAAACAGTGCAGCTGGGATTTGAATCTGGGCAGGCTGATACACAGCCCATGTCCAAACCAAAATGGTTCTAGTAGGAACTCCTGCAACTCCCCCACACTGACACAGGCTACATGTGCCCATGAAAATACAGATACCACTAGAATACTATGAAATAAGCAATTGCATTAAGTCTTACCCCAACACTTTAATTTCTTTGCATTTTCTACTTTATACTTGCTTGGCATTGCTCCAGACCTCCCTCCATACCAGTGACACCAACCCACCCCTCACTTCCTAACCATCAGTGGCCTAAAGTCTCAACAGAAGGGGAGAAGAAGGGGCTTGAGGGGCCACTCAGTCCTCCTTTTAGCTACTAGGTAAGTATTTAAATCCCACTAACTTTTTTTTATCCTATTCCCAAACAGTCCTTCAACATTCTATATTTTGAGGAATTCTCATGTCTATAAAGATTCATGAAATGGCTTCTGTCCCATTCATGCTAAATCCCTTGGGATTGCAGCCCATTGCCACATACTCATTGACAGTCATTGCAAATCATTCACATGCTCAGAGATGCTGCCGTTCTCCAGACAAATGCTGATAATTCACATCTTTTTTTAAATCTCTCCTCACTGCAAGTTTCAGAAAGGTGTGCAAATTCTACAATCTTTTAATGTATGGCAAACAAAATGGTAAGTGTGCCAACAAAGGTGATATCCTCATTTTGCATCAGTCTAAATGATAGGTGTTTTTGACCACAAAACATTACAGTAATAATGGTTTAATAGTTACCATTTAGTGAGAATTCACCAGATGTCAAGAACTACATTGGCCACTTCATTTTATCATCTCATTCAATCCTCACAACACTCTACCTGGACAGGTGTTTTTATTATCCCATTTCACATATGAGGACATTGACTCACAAAGGTTAAATTAATTTGCGCAACAGTATAGTGTAAGTTAATAACAGGCATCATTCAAACCCTAGTCTATCAAGCTATGTTTTTAATCACCACAAAAGCGTCACTTTTTCTTTCTTTTTTTAAAATACTGAATGCTTCACAAATTTGCGTGTCATCCTTGTGCAGGGGCCATGCTAATCTTCTCTGTATCATTCAAATTTTAGTATATGTGCTGCCTAAGTGAACACCACACTTTCTTTCTTTTTTTTTTTTCTCCCCACTTTTATTTCTTCAATAGATTTTCTACCCAGCAGATCTTGTTTGGTAAATCATAGAAAGGAAAACAAGATAGCAAAAGCCATGTTTTCAGAGCTTGACATAATTCCCAAAGTACCTTTCTCTGTACTTTGTAAAGTCTCATTCTATTTAAAATGTTTCCATTTCTTGAAACTAAGAGTCATTTGCATTTTTCACTTATGAAGCATGGATGTGGATGATGGTGGTAGCAACAGAGCAAGTCGGCTGTAGCAACAGTTACAGGTAGGGGTAGTAATCATGTATTAAGCCTAATTCTACAGGAGACTCCACCATGTATAATTTATTTTAATCTATACTGCAATTCTAGGAGGTAGTACTGTTACAGAAGCCCTGGTGACACAGTGATTAAAGCACTCAGCTTTCCAGATAACTGACCGTGAGGTCAAGATCTCACAGCTAATACTAGTAAGTAGCAAATGTGGGTTTCACACCTATCTCCCTGTCTTCAGAGCCTCCCTTTCCAACTCTGATATCTTACTTCTCAGTCTATCACTTCCACTTAGAGGGTCTTCTCTAGCTATGTCTTTACCTGAGAAGCTGGCAGCCCAGGTGATGTTGAGGTTAAAGTTTTTGGAGGCATTGATGAACATGTCCAAATCCCTGTTTTGCTGATGAGAGATGCAAATAGAAAATTATTAGCAGTTTCTAGATTTAAAAAATGAAAACAACTAATTAAAGTTTACAACTCTCAACTTCCTTAATTACAGAATAAATACATCATAATATCTTAAGAGAAACTCATGCTTATAAAAGTTAGTGAAATTCCTGATCAATTCTCCTTAATATAAGGAATACACTCCAAGTAAAATTTTTCCCTCTCATAAAAGCATATGGTATTTAATGCTTTATATCAAATGTCTAAGTCCATAAAAAGATAGCTTCTAAAAAGACTCTCAGCACATCTATTGTCAACTGTTTTCACAAGGGTGCTAAGTTCATGCAATGGGGAAAGAAGACTCTCTTCCATAAATGGTGCTGGGAAAATTGGATTTCTATATGCAGAAAAATGAAACAAGTTCCATGCCTCATACTATACCCAAAAACAAATTAAAAATGGGTTAAGTGCCTAAATGTGCAAATGAAAACCATAAAATTCTTAGAAAAAAATGCAGGGGCAACACTATTTGGCCTAACCTTAACAATGGAATATCTGATATAATAACAAAGACACAAACATCAAAAGATAAAATAAGTGGAATCTCATAAAAATTAAAAAATTCTGTCCATCAAAAGACTTTACTAATAAAGTTACACCATGCAATCCTCAGCCTATATGACTATGAAACCAGAAGAACTAGATGGTGCCCAGCCAGCACTGTCAACCACTCAGAGGGGGATCTATGTAGAAGATCCTGGATAGAGTGGGAGAACAATATGGAACAAAACTCAAAATCAAAAAAAAAGGAACCAGGTTTGCTGGTCTGATAGAGCCTGATGGAACCACTGAGACTATGGCCTCTAGCTGCCCTTCAGGTCTGGAACTGAACCCACTCCTGTGGCTTCCAGCCAAAAAAAGACAGGCATATGAGCTGAACATTTACATTAGGTAGATACACTCCTTGAAGAGATCAATCATGGGAGAATAGAAGGGCTGTGTATGCACAGGGAAACAGCTCAGGGGGCAGGAGTGCATGGGAGGGAAGGACACAGGGAAGAGGTATATGGGGAGGAAGTGGGAAGAGAGCTGTTGCACTGTGGGAAATTGCAGTCAGTGTCATAAGACAAAGTATGCGAAGTGCTGTATGGAACATAAATTTGTCCTATAAACTTTCACCCAAATCACAATTAAAAAAAAAAAAAAGACTTTACCAAAAAAGTGAAAAGACAAACTACCATCTGTGAGAACATGTACAAAAACCATACATCTGGTAAGAATCTAATAACAAAAATAGATATAAATCTTTGATGAATTAACAACAAAAAGACAACCCAATCATAAAAAGAACGAAGGACTCAAATACACTTTCATGCAAACACATGAAAAGATGCTCAATGTGACTAGTCACCAGAGAGATGTAAATCAAAAGTATAATACAGTACCATTTCACTCCCACTAGGATGGCAACAGCAATGGTCTATTTTTTTTTGGGGGGGGGTTAGGATGTGTCACCCTCAAAATACGTGTTGTATATTCTAACTTCCATGCCTGTGGGTATAATCCCATTTGGGAACGGGTTGTCTTTATTATATGTTAACAAGGCAGGATTAGTATACAGTGCGTTTTGAGTCAATCTCTTTTGACTATATATAAAAGATTAAACAAGCAGGCAAGCTAGAAGAGATGTGAGGATAGGCATCATGCCACATGAAGGTCACTAGGAGCCAAGGAATAAGGATCTTCCCCTGGAGCCAACAGAGAGAAAGCCTTCCCCTGCAGCAGTGCCCTGAGTTTGTACTTCTCGTGTCCTAACTATGAGAAAATAAATTTGTTTGTTAAAGCCATCTATTTTTGGTAATTCTGTTACAGCAGTACTAGATAACTAAGAATTTGGTACCAAGAAATACGGGTGCTACTCTAGCAAAAACCTACAATGTGGAAGCAGTTATGGAGCTGGGTAATGGGTAGAAGCTGGAAGAGTTTTAAGGTACCCAGCAGGAAGAGCCCTGACGAGACCATTGGCAGAATTATGGACATCAAAGGCAATTCTAGTGAGGGCTCAGAAGGAAGTGAGGAGAGACACAAAGTTTCTATCGTCCTAGAGCATACATAAGACACCAGCAACAGAATGTTGCTAGAAATGTGGATGTTAGATGTGCTTGTGGTGAAGCTCTAAATTAAAATGATGAATGTGTGATTGGACACTGGAGGAAGGGTGACGCTTTTCATGCAGTGGCAAAGAAGTTGTGTGACTGATGGTCAAATGTTTGGTGGAGACAGCTTGTAAGTGATGAACTGGGAGATCTGGCCAAGGAGGGTTCTAAATAATATCTTAAAGGGGCCACACAGTTTTTCCTTGTTGCTTATAGTAAAATGCCAGAGGAAAGAGAGATGGACCTAAAAATGAACTGCGCAGAATGAAACCAGAACTTAAAGATTTGGAAAATTCTGTTGTACAAATTTAGGACATTTGTCCCACAATGTCCACCAAGGACATGGATACACAGTCTTTTGTTATAGAGATTCAGCTTGTGACTGATGGCACTGAACAACTGCTACAGCAGAAAACTCACCAGCTTAGACTGAAGGGGACAGAGAAAGAATGAAAGCAGAGAGTGTTGTCTGCCTCTCTGAATTCTATAGGCAGAAAACAGGCCAAAGGAGCTACATCTGTTGTTCTCCAAGAAAAGAAAGAGACCATCCCTGGAGCAGCTTTAGATCAGAGCTATCGGAAGGAGTACAGGAAGCAGCGCTGCACAGGTTTCAAAGGGTGGCATCACATCCCCTAGGTTTAAAAGAGGCAAATCTTCACTACCTTGGTTCCAGAGTGTAGGGCTGCTGTTCTGTTGTACTGAGGGATGGGGCTTACTGCCCAAAGCCGAGGGGGGAGGACTACCGTGCCCAAGAGGTAGAAGAACGGGGCCTGCTGAGGCCCAAGGGGAGGGGTTGCAACTCAGACAGATGAGGAGAATGGGGCTATCCAAAGCTGAGGGGACAGAGTTGTCAATCCAGGAAGCCTGGAAGGTGGAGATGAAACCCAGGGCTAAGGGACCATCAGCCAGAACCCAGAGGGCATGGCCAAAACCCTGAGTCTGGAAGGCGGGCCCATTGCCCAGATGGTCCCAAAGAACAGAGGAGTATTTTCAAGCCTTGAGAGCTAATGGAATTTGTTTTGTTAGGTTTTGGACTTGCTTGATGACCATTATCCCTTATTTCTGCCAATTTCTCCAATCAGTAATGGAAATGCCTACCTGGTATCTGTTTCACCACTGTACCTTGGAAGCAGATAACTTGTAGTCTAGATTTCACAGGTTCACAGATGAAGAAGAATTTTGCCCCAGGATAGAATATGTGCAAAGTTTCACCCATATTTGACTTAGATGATTTTGACTTGGAGTTGGTTTAAGACTTTTGGGGTAATGTGATGGGGTGAATGTGTTTTGCTTGTGGCAAGGACATGAATTTTGGAGGAGTCAAGGGGTAGAATGTTAAAGATTAAATTGTGCCCCTCCATTACTGAGGCTGGATGAATCCCTGTAACTATTGCCTGAGATAATCTTTAAACCTTAAACCAAAAATAGTCCCTGAAGTCTTCTTACGAACAAACAACAGTTTTGTATAACTAGTAAGAATTGTTTGCCTTAAGCACTGTGCTCTTTTAATAACTATCTACCAAAGAAAACCAAACTCCCTGCCGTCAAGTCAATTCCGACTTATAGTGATCCCTCCTTGGGTTTCCGAGGCAGTATCACTACAGAAGTAGATTGCCCAGTGGGATCAAATAGCAAATTGAAAGATGAAATGGGAAACTTATGAGCCAGTAAATTTATGTTAATGGGGGATGAACTCAGAAAAGGAGGGTGAGAACGGCTACAAAGTCCAAAGAATGTAATCAATGTCACTGGATTGGCCATGTAGAAATTGCTGAACTGGTGTATGTTTTGCTGTGTATATTCTCAACAACAACAACAATAAAAGACCCTCACCATAGCACAAAGACACACACATATATCTTCTGACCTATGTTAGGAAATAAGTCTCTTGAGCTCCTCTGGGAAGCTGCCCCCAAACATCTGTAGAACTCATTCCTATCAGTAAAACACTTTACCAAATACTTCAATTTATATTTACTTATAAGTTAAAGGGAACCCTGGTGGTGTAGTGCCTAAGGCATTTAACTAACCAGAAGGCTATTCCTCGGAAGAAGATTGGACAATCCACTTCCATAGAAATACTGCCTCAGAAACCCAAGGAGGAGTCACTGTGAGTTGAATCAACTCGACAGCAGTGAGAGTTTTGGTTGCAAGTTAAAGCCATGTACTTTGGAACTCATATATTATATACAGTGCAAAATTTCCCCAAAACTGAATTTTTTTTTTTCAAAAAAGCAAATAAAGTTGAAATAAACTTAAAAAAAAATTTGAATGCATCCACTCGATTCAAAAACATTTTTCTCTCACTAAAAATATTATTTCAAAAGTAATAGGGTTGCATATGTTTTATCAGCAGTGAAAACCTTTTTTAACACTTAGGAAGACAGCAATTTGAAGGGCTAGTCTAATTCAATTTATTTTGATTCTTTAGTTAATGACTGATAAAGGTGTATCTGAGAAATCTGTTGAGCCAAACAGAAAAAATGCACTATGCTGGGTAAATTATAATGTAATTTTTAGGCTTCATTGAAATTTGGCTAGTAAGTCACTCCCCTGAGGTTAAACAATTGTTTTTGCAAACTAATCTGATATTCTACTTTTATTTTTTACAAATGGATTCAATCTTGCAGAAATTCTTCAGTGTGGAAGAGCTCGAAACAGGTTGGAAAGTTAATATTTTTAAGGGTCACATTAAGATAGAGTTTATAGCATCAAATCACAATAACGGACATTTCCAAGGAGCCATTTTCCAAATGTGATCTCTAAACCACAACCTCTCTCACAAAGCAGGCACCCTCTCATTATTGATAAAGCACCACCTCCATCTTGAAGGGACAGCTCAAGTGTTCATTTATTTGCTCACAGCACACTACTAACAATTACTTCTTTTTAGAGAAAAGGGTAACTAAACTTGAAATCCTTGTCCTTTTATAAAAGACAGGACATACACATTACGTAACTCTTGTTAAGTATTCTGTCTAGAGATAACAGGGAACTCCAGAGGGATCCACAGGTTTTCTTGGTTATGCCCCACTTCACTAAGAAGGATTATAAAGATTAAATATGTTTACTTATTTGTAAAGTAAAATTAACAACAAATCCTGAAAGACTTTGAATATTTCAATCACTTGCTTAAGAATGAGGTACTGAACAAATCTCACGGTGTTACTTTCTATATAACACTATCCTGAAATCCTTTTACTGTTATTTTTTTTAAAATTCCAGTCAACATAGCCACTCAAACAATATACCTACACAGTTATTCCATAAAAGTATTTTCATATAAAGTCATTTATTATTTTTTAAAAAAGGTTATTTACTCTTTCTTAATTTTGGTTTGGGTGAAAGTTTACACAGCAATTTCATTTTCCACACAGCAGTTCATACATATTTTGTCTCATAACATTGACTGCATTTTCCCAGTGTAACAGCTCTCTTCCCACTTCCCATAGTTATCTCTTCCCTATGTCCTTTCCTCCCATGCACTCCTGCCCCCCCAAGAGATCTCCCTGTGCATATGCATACTGCCTTTCTGTTCTCCCATGATTGATCTCTCCAAGGAGTGTATCTACCTGATGTAAATGTTCAGCCCATATGTGGCTGGATGCCACAGGAGTGAGTTCAATTCCAGCTATAGGGCAGCTAGGGGCATAGTCTCAGGGGTTTCTCCAGGCTCTATAAGACCAGGAAACCTGGTCTTCTTTAAAAAGGTTTTTAACTCTTGCAAATTCTTTATTCAGTACATCTTTTCTTAATTTTATTGAAACAGAATATAAGAAAAAAAATCTTATTTTCACTTAATTGTATAATAAACATCCAACACTGTGGTCTTTGTTCTAGTACTCATTTTTTAAATTTAGCACTGTTTGTTGGTAATAATTGTTAGCCAACAAATGATATTTTGGCTTATTGCCATAATTTTTCTCACGTGTTATTTGTCATGTTTACTGTGGCAGGGAGTTTTAATGGTAAAATGGCTCTTTGTGTATGGTGATAAGAAGCAGCTTCCAAGGAGGAACTTAAACAATTTATCATTAAGTTTAGTGAAATTTCATGAAGTACTGGAGTGAGTACTGAGTGAAGTTATACAACATTGAAGAAATCATGTAGGTGCATCTTCATATTTTGAATACTTTGCTTTTAAATGTCATGCTAACTGGGTTGGTCCCTTCTACCACTAGGTAGTACCTTATGGCAGGTTGAGATTCATCATTAATGACAAAAACCAAAAACCAAACCCACTGCCAATGAGGTGATTCTGACTTATAGTGACCCCCACTGGGTTTCTGAGGTGGTGAATCTTAATGAAAGCAGATTGCCCTGTCTCCCTTCTATGGAGTCGCTGGTGGGTTTGAACTGCCAACCTTCTGGTTAGCAGTCAATACCTTAGGCACTGCACCACCGGAGTCCCTTATCATTAATGGCAGAGGATAGAAATCCACATATTGAGAGCGAGTTCAAGCTCTGCTGTCTGCTCCTATGATGGTGGAGCTCCTCTTTCACTCTCCTGGCATGGTAAGTGCTTGGCTGCTAACAGAAAGGTTGGTAGTTCAACTAGACTAGCCTCTCTGAGGGAGAAAGATGACCACATCTTTCTGCGTTCGTGAAGATACTGTCTTGGAAACCCTATGGGGCAGTTCTACTCTGTCCTGTAGTGTTGCTATGAATAGGAATCAACTCGATGGCAATGGTTTTTTCCCTCCTTTTCTTCATGGGGCTATGACGGGCTGATTGGGCAAAGCAAGTGCGTGGGAAGTCTGTCTTTCAGAGTCTGGTAAATCTTACCACCATTCTTACCTTTTAGATAGAAAGGAAATAAAAGGTAGATTCTAGCATTTTATCTCTTGCACCTCTAAAGATTATCTTGTAAACTCCACTCTGGAGACCACTGATAAGGCAGTACTTCTATCCATAATGGGCAAGAAAATGATCCATACAAACTCAAAATAAAATAGGAAGACTTGTAAAATCTTACTTCATCAGGTGTAGCCACAAAATTGATGGCTGTGTAATAACGGTCATCTTCCTGGGAAAGGCTGAAGGTGAACTGATAGTCAATAAGAAGAGTATCTAATGGAAAGAGAAAAAAAGGACATTGAAAAAATAAAACAAAGCAGGTTTCTAGAGATACACAGACTGATTTCCTCATAAATTCAATAACCTCGCTCTACCCTTTGGCTTACCTCTACCCAGGGCTGGGATGTTTTTCAAAGGAAATCAAGTCTGTGGGCAGCATCACTTTTGTTTAGATTAACCCATCAAATCTTCCTTTTATCATGACCCTGGTTGAAATATTAGGCTCCAACCTAACTCAACCTATAAATACTAACCTACAAATAAAATGTCTATTACATGCTAGTTGTTGCTTAAGGATACAAATGTATAAACTTACAGCATAAAAGGAATCAAAACTCCACTGAAAAATGTGAGCAGGGATTATGTGCTTTGGTTATCTTGTTCCAGAGAGCAAGAAAACATTCAAAGACTCATGAGATGTAGCCAAAGGCCATAGCCTGAAAGAGAGCTGTTGACAAACTTGGTATACTTTAATATTTAGAAGTCTATCGTTAACATTTCTGGTAAATTACAAGAGTGAAACATACTGAATATATGAAAATCCAAGCATCTGTTATGTTCTTGAAAAATAGATATAAATCATATAAGAGCTTAATATATGAATGACAAAGGCAGCATCACAAATCAATAGAAAAACTTATTGTACAAAAAGTTTTGAGAAAATTAGTAATTATTTGGGAAAATTTAATTGACACCTCATTTCACATTGCAAAGCAACAAAAACTTCCAGATGTATTAGGTTTACTATAAAAAAACCAAACCACAACAAAATTAGGAAAGACCATAGGCAAATATTTATCCGATATCTAGATGAAAAAAAAATCTTAATCTTAAAAGGAATCCTAAAAGGAAGACTTCAAAAAAGAAAAATTGGAGTTAAGTACATTAAAAAAAATCATGAGTAAAACTAAACAACTAATAAAAATATTTGGGGTTTATCAATATTAAAAATGTAAATGATAATATATCACATTTTACCTAGCAATTTAATAAAATTTAGTAAGTGAGAACTTAATTTTTGCTATAAAATAAGAAGGGCATGGTTATTCACTATTAATGAGGCCATAAATTAGTTTTAATATTTCTGGAGAACAATTTGAACTAGTTATTAAATTTCTAGTGATACCACAAGGAGAGAATAATAAATGCAAATATTTAAGCTCAATTATGTTAATTTTAATTACTTGTAATAGTGGAAAAATGCAAATAATCTAAACTTCAAAATTGAGGAAAGGTTAAAAAAATTACAGTGTGCTTTTTAAAGAAATAAGAAGCAGTCATTAAGTAGTATTTACAAACAACTTAAAATTTAAACTTTATAAAAATTCTTAAAACAAAACACTGAAAGAAAATTATTAGGCACTTGCAATATACGTTACTCATTAAAGTCACTCTGCTAAGCACTTTACATGGATTAATTTACTGAAACTTCCTAAGAAGTAGTTACTATCATTATGCCCATTTTATAGTCAGGGAAGCTAGTGGGGCCACCATCTCATCCTGAAGGTTCTGGTTCCAGAGTCCAAGCTTTTGTGAAATAAAGAAGTGTATTAGCATTTGTTTCCCCGCGATTTACTGAGATTTCTTGACATGATCTTGTAGTCATTTTTGCAGGCTTCTGCTCCTTTATTACCCTCTCTTAGATAATGTCTCCTGGTGCCCAAGGTTATGGTTTCTGCTCAAAGAATACATACTGTTTCAAATATGGGGGCTCAGATCTAAGGTTTAAAAGAGTGAGTAGCTTTCTGAAATTCCCAGCAAGATGCACAAAGAAGAAAACGTAAGTCATCTGGGTAACTGAACTGAGAGAAATAATCCATGATCCATGCAAATTCTGCTATTTAAGACAGAAAAATCTGTCATCTGACTGACATGAGGTAGCAAGATGGTTTATCCTTATTACTGCACAGAAATCCTTATTACTGGCACAGAAAAATAAGATCTGTTTCAACCTGAAACCAAACAGTCCTCACACAAATGCAGTGCACAGCTTTTCCTTGAAATCAAAGTGCTGCTCCTTCTCCTTGTCTCATCATTACTTCTGTGTGGAGGACTCAGATTCCCGAAAGCTGGGATTTCATGTGTGTGTTGGCATGTGTATACATAGAGAAACTAAAAGTATACCATTCGTACCACCTTGGTGGGGCAGGGATAGGAAGAAAAATCTAGCGGTCCTCTATGCAGGAAAAAAAAAAAAAAAAAAAATTCCACATTATCCAGAAAGTACTTTTTTTTTTTTTCATGTAAAATGGCAGATAGTATTCTCTTATGTGTCTTTCCATCTTCTTTGGGCCTGTAGTTAGCCCTTTTCTTTTATTCTTAGAATTGCTTTTTATTTTTTCCTCCTTATTCACCTAGAAGACACTGTCAATATTCCACCCATATATCCCTTTACACCTTACTATTTCAGAGTTTCTGATGAGAATAATTTTGCATCTTTTAGCCTTTCCTGCTTGCAGGTACCCTGGCCCACACTACCATTAAAGGGCTCACACAGTGCCTGAGTTATCATCATGGAATCTATCACAACACTGCCTTGGACCAAGGGACCTACTACATTGCAGAAGGAGGTGTGACAATGGGTATATGACTTAGGATAGTATACTACAATGGCCTCTTAAAGACACCAGCTTGAGAAAAACACACTGTGACATTGGGATGTTTGGTCTTGGAAATATATACTGTTCTTTGAACCAATGGCTATGATACGGTTCTGTTCTCCCAACAGATTGAATGCCAAGGAGTGAAAGTAGGGAAGGCCCCTCTCACCATCACTCACACTGACCTACTTGGGGAATCTGTGCTTCCCATCCCTGCACCTTTAGGTTCTGCTGGACTAGGGGTCCTGGTTGCTACAGGGATATATGTTGTTGTTGTTGTTGTTATGTGCCGTGGAGTCGGCCCCGACTCATAGCGACCCCTCCTTGGGTTTCCGAGGCAGTATCACTACGGAAGTAGGATTGCCCAACCTTCCTTCCGAGGAGTGGCTGGTGGGTTTGAACCACCAGCCGTCTGGTTAGCAGGCAAGTGTCTTAGCCACTATGCTATCAGAGCTCCTATATATATGTGTATATATATATATATATATATATATTTTACCAGGGGATACTGTAAGATTTAAACTAAGCCTAAAGCTATAGCTGCTACCTGATCATTGTGGGTTCCTCCTGCCAGTAGGGCAGTAGGCAAAGGACAGTGTTGCTATACTGTCAGGGGCTGATATGGTACATTCTGATTATCATGAGGAGGTAAAATTACTGCTATATAATAGGGGCAGGGGAAAATGTACCCAGAACTCAGGGAGTTCACCCTGGGGCCTTGGGGTGCTTTCATGACCAGAGAAAAATCAAACATAAGTTATCACAGCAACCACAGACTGTGAAAAACAGCAACCAGGGCCTCAGATCCCTTAAGGATGGCAGTCTGGGTCATTCCATTGAATAAGACACTTAGACCAACAGACGTTCTTATCCAAGGGTAAAGAAGTCTAGAATGAGTAGTACAGGAGTGAGATGATGAATGATAATTACATGGCCCTGAGGATACCTGAGGCACCAAAGACTGTAGCTTGACCATTAATCCTTCCATTCCAAGTCTTGTTTTGAACTTGTGACTGGCCATGACCTTAAAGGATCAGTGGCAGAAAAGAGTGAATCTAACTTGGGGAACTGTGGGTTCAAGCAGTACAGGGGTGAATTATAGCAGACATCAGTGTCCTGCTTATAGTTCTTCAGTCTGTAACATGTATGTTGGCCCAACTTCCAACCACCAGAACCTGTATATTCTCACTGAGAACTTTCTATGGTTGCCAGAATCCACTGTGCTTGCTGTTGTGGCAGGGCAGAAATGCTGGGGGATTAATTCCCTAGAAAAACTCCTCAACAAATGAATGAGATGAGTTGTTCAAATACGCTAACACCCTTGTCCCTTGGATAGTTGAACACTGAGGTGCCTATTCTGCACTGGGTCCCAGAGTTTCCCAGGAGGATTAAGCCCCAGTTGCTCACAATAATAACTTGTTGATAACATACCTTTACTGGCTGCCTTCGTTTCCCTGTTTCATTTTCCCACTTCCTGAACTGTTTTTAGGGATCATGTTCCATTATTATTAAACTACTGTGCTTGAATTCTTGTTTCAGGGTTTGCTTTTAGAAGAAATTCAAAACTAAGATAAGTCTTCCCAAATATTTATCTACCTATTTATTTATTTGTTTTTAAATCAAGTCTTTTCAAAGAACTAGATTTTGGCTTTATTGATAAATTTATTCTCCTACCTCACACCCTCCTACATCACTAATTTCTACTTTCTTCTCTTTATTTTCTTGATTTACAAGGTAACTATTTTTGTTTTGTTATAAGCAATTTAAAAAGTTTTACTGAGGTATAACAGCATAAAATTTACCCATTTCAAGTGTATAATTCAATAATTTTTGTAAATTTATAAAGTTGTATATAACCATCACCACAAACCAGTTGAGACTATTTCTATCATTCCAAAAAGTTCTCTCATGCCAATTAAATACTATTCCCACCCCAGACCCAGAAAACCACTGATCTACTATCTATCTTTATAACTTTACTTTTTCTAGACATTTCACACACATGGAATGCATCTGGCTTATTTTACGTCCTACACCTCTGAGATTCATACACATTGCAGCATGCGTCAAAAGTTCATTTCTTTTAACTGATTGACAATTCCATTGTATAGATATATCACATTTCGTCTACCTATCTGCCTGCTCTGGTAGCATAGTGGCTAAAGCACTTGACTGCTAACCAGAAGGCTGGCGGTTCAAACCCACCAGCCACTCCTCGGAAGGAAGGTTGGGCAATCCTA
>NW_006921607.1:1153579-1162073 GCF_000298275.1 Orycteropus afer afer
AGCCACTCCTCGGAAGGAAGGTTGGGCAATCCTACTTCCGTAGTGATACTGCCTCGGAAACCCAAGGAGGGGTCGCTATGAGTCGGGGCTGACTCGATGGCACATAACAACAACAACAACATCTGCCAGTTAGTGGACATTTCGGTTGTTTCCAGTCTCTGGCAATTATGAATAATGCTGCTATGAATATTCACATAGACGTCTTTGTGTGGATCTGTAACATTTCTCTTGGGTAGATTCCTAACAGTGGAATTTACTGAGTCACAGAGTAAGTTTATTTTTAATTGTCTAAGAAACTGTCAAACTGTTTTCTAAAGTGTCTAAACTATTTTACACTCCTACAAACAATGTATGAGTGTTCCAGTTTCTCTGCATCTTGCTAAAACTTGGCATTGGTTTTGGATTATAGTAATTCTGGTGGGTGTTTTTCACTGTGGTTTAAATATGCATATTCCAAATGACTAATCATGTTTAGCATTTTTTGATGGGCTTATTGCCAGTTGTATATCTTGGATATGTCTCGTCAAATCTTTACCCAATTTTAGGGCAGCTAGCTGTAAGCATTCTTTATATACTTTGGATACAAACTCTTTATCAGATATATGATTTGCTTAATTTTCTCTAGCCTGTGGATTTTTTAATTCTATTTTTTATGTAGAAGTTATAAATTTTGATAACGTTCCATTAATCAACTTTTTCTTTTATGGAGTGTGCTTTTAGAATCATATTTAAGAACTCTTTTCCCTACCAAAGGTAACAAAGTTTTTCTCCTGTTTTGTTCTTTAAGTTAAAATGAGTCAGTAGCATCAAAAGGAACAAACTATTTAGGAATAAATTTAACAAAAGAAGTGTAAAACTTGTGCAAAACACTACTGAGAAATTAAAGAAGAACTCAATCCAACTATGTTTTTGGAACTCAGTTTCTGATCTACATCCTGAAATATGGTGACCCCATCCAGGTAATGGCAAATAAAGTAGTGTTCTAAGAAAACATAATCAAGGAAAGCCAGAGATACATTCTCTCTACTTTCCTCTGACATGTGCTATGGACATACTAACATGAACCACACCACAATAAAAGCAGCTTAAAATAGTGTTCATGTATGTAGTAAACTTACTAGAATGTGTACACACCGAGTTAGCTGACTTCTGTGGATGGTTGATAGATTCCTACAACACATACTGTTCTCAAACCAGGATAAGAAAACAGTAAGTTTTAACTAACCAAACTATTTTTCTTCTAGACAAGTAAGAATTGCAAAAACACTTACAATAACATGTTCCTTTGAGAGGGTTTCCCTGGTATCGATTTTCTACTTCACATCTAGTGGGGTAAAAACAACAAAAATCATATTCCACTGCTATTTTTAAAAGAATCTGTATTCATTTTAAAAACCAAATAGAAACTTTTATATAAGCTACAGTTCTTCAGTCAATATGATTACAATCTTCACTGTTACTCAGATCAGGTGGATTAACGAGGGTTTGCATTCATTTTCAACTAACTGTTCTGCAGTTTATACAACTTTCTGTGTAAAAACAATTATAAACATTTGTCAAAGCACACGTGATCTACGCAAATGCAATAAATCTAGACACTATTTCACATTTTCACTTTTGTTTGAACTAAAGAGTCTTCTAAAAATGCAGATAGAACATTTTCCAAATATTCATTTCTTCTTTCCTATGCCATTCTGGATAAATGGATCCCATTACGAGTGAGAGAAAGTTAAATACCAACAATCACTTAAAAACAAAAACAAAAATGCAACAAAACCTTTCAACAGAGTTCACCATTCTGGAGAAAAAATAAGTTCTGGTCAAAAACAATTACTAATTTTCCCATAGATACTAAACATCAGCAAAACCAGTCTTCCATCTCAACAAAGCTGTTTAAGCACAGGTACCTTAGCTATGAATCAGGGCTCCTTTTGGCAAAACACAAAAGAAAACATTTTTAGAATTCTGTCATTTATAAGATAACTCTGAGGAAAGGTGGGGAAAGCTTGGGTTAAATACTTTTCCCAGACAAGATAATACAGGGATATTCTGTCCTTTTATATTCAGGGTGATTATTAGCATTTGCTTAAATCCAAAATCTCTTGAAAAGGAAAGTCTCACACTTAGATCCACAGCACATTTCTGGATTGTACTGTTATTAGGTGCCATTAAGTCAGTTCCAATTCATAGTGACTCTATGTACAACAGACCAAAACACTACCCAGTCCTGCACTATCCTCACAATTGTTGCCATGCCTGAGCCCATCACTGTAGCCACTGTGTCAGTGTGGTATAGTAAATTACATGGTATGGGTTTTCTAGCCATAGTCTTTCTAACTCCCACTTTGCTGTGAGCAACTGAGTAGCTGATTGTTAAAGTTATCCACCTGATGTATTTCTGTTGGAGCAGCATGAGGCAATCTTCTGGAAGTTCACTCTCTCTCAGGTGTATAGAATTCTGATGTTGGGATTGGTTAGTTTTACCACTCTGCCAGGCTTAAAATGAGCCCTCCTAGAGCCAGGAGTCTCTCTGACTGCCGGCTGAGAAAGATGAGCTGCTGAGAGAAATGCACTGTTGAGAGACCTGAGAGAGATGCGCTGCTGATAGAGAGATGCTACTGAGAGAGACTGCCAGCTGAGAGACTGAGCGTGTTCCTGAACATGAATTGTAGCCGGTTGTTTCCCATCATCTGTGAGTTCTTTGTGGCCAATGCAGCAAATTATCGAACCCAGCAGAGAGGTGGTGGGTGCCATGAGTGGGACAGCTGGTATCAAGGTTACTAAGAGGGCTGGAGGGTAGCAGCATGTCTGGCCTCATAAGAACAGGCCTTGGGCTGCTGATGGCACTTCTGTCTTCCTCTTGTGGAATTAGAGGAGGTCAGAAGATGCTGCCTCCTTATCCCTTTCGCAGTCAGTCATTCTTGTTGAAGATCTTCCCCTTTGTCAGACACTTTACCCAGCATGATGTCCTTCTCCAGGAACTGGTCCCTTCTGACATGACCAAAGTATGAGAGATGAAGTCTGGCCATTCTCGCTTCTAAGGAGCATTCTGGTTGTACTTCCTCTAAGACAGATTTGTTCGTTCTTCTAGCAGTTCACGGTTCCTTCAATATTCCTCAATGGTACATTTAATATTGTACTCTAACTGAGGCTAAAAATTAATAACTTTGCTCTACCACATTTTTCTGTTTAAAAGAACTTGGTTCCAAAAGTTAAATTTAATCTTTGATTAGACTTTTCTTTAGGCACTGGCTTTACAGCAACATGAAGCCAGTAAATTCTTATGTTGGTATAAAATACAAAATGTAGACATAACAACTCCTTCCTGAACACCACTATCAATGTCTCAATCACTGGTGATATTATTACTACTTTTCTTTAAGAAAAACAGTTTGCCAATGATACATCTGCTTGTATATTGTGTTTTAATATACTAAACATCTCTCTTCCGTCTTAAGTCTCTTTTTGAGAGAATAAGTAGACTAAATCTATGTGTTTTGTGAGATTGTTCCATGAAGCAGATAAAACCAAAACCAAAACAATTTTGACACATATCAATCCTATGGGACAGGGAACTGCCCTATAGGGTTTCTGAGGCTGTAAATCTTTACAGAAGCAAACATCCTCATCTTTCTCCTGCAGAGCAGCTGGTAGGCTCAAATTGCTGACCTACTGGTTAGCAGCCAAATGCCTTAA
Source organism: Orycteropus afer afer (assembly GCF_000298275.1). Taxonomy (NCBI): domain Eukaryota; kingdom Metazoa; phylum Chordata; class Mammalia; order Tubulidentata; family Orycteropodidae; genus Orycteropus; species Orycteropus afer. Next base: position 1,157,276 of record NW_006921607.1, read on the forward strand.
CCATCAAAGCTCCTTGTGAGGTAGACAGGTATGTATTAATTGGGGTACAATCTCTCATTTCACCTCACCACAACACTAAAAGTACAATTCCTGTTAGTTCCAGTATTGATGATGGAGAAAGTGATGCTCAGAGTGGGTAAGTGATTTAAGTGCAGGCAGAACCAGAGCTAAACATCCGCTAAGTCTGTCTGATGCTAAGCCTGAACCTTCTCAAGTCTGCTGGTTTCATGGATCGCTAGGGTCCTGCTCATGGATAAGGACTTTGGACTCTCAGTGGAAAATGTCTAATGAACTTCACTGAGGACAATCCAATCTTGAAGACAAGATCATCTCCACAACCAGATAACCAGATAACCAAAACACCAAATAAAACAACAGGAACACCAGCTCTTCCATTGCTTTCCTTTGGGAAAGAGTGTAGTCTCTCCAGATACGATTAAAACTAAGTCACTGATGACGTTAAATGACTAATCCAAATCAGAAACTGGGAAACATCAGTGTCTCAAATATAAATATATGGATTATTAAAGAGCCATTAAGGAATTGCTCCTAACCTGAACAAATTAGATGTGTGTGTAAAGCAGAAAAAACAAAATTTCAAAGTGAAAGAGCCAGTGATTCCTGGAAACAAGGTGTAAGGAAGAGGACAGCTCCCAGACCCCAGGCAGCTTCACTGTCCCTTGGCTCTCCCCAGGGGTGCAGACACAGCTAACCTTGATTCTCAGTCACTAAACCCAGGCCTGGCCTGTGGCAGGGGCCCAGGGGACTGTGGTACTCACAGCTGGCACTCCTCCCCCTTGACGCCCTTGGTGGTGCAGAAGCACTTGCCCGTGTTGGTATTGCACAGCGAGGCGTGTCCATTGCACTTGCATGCTGGGGAGAAGGAGAAAATGGAGGTCATGCCTGGCCTATTAAAGGGTTACTACTACCAGAGACTTCCTTTAAAAGCAAATACTTTTGTGTGAACTAAATTTGACAGAAAAGACAGATGAAAATAAAAGCATTTAATGGGTAAGATTCATGTTTTTCAGCTAATGATTTATCTCAAATAATGCAAAAACCCAAACCAAACCCACTGACATCGAGTTGATTCTGACTCAGAGCGACCCCTGTTGGGCTTCAGAGGCTGTAAATTGCCCCATCTTCCTTCCACAGAGCTGATGGTAGGTTTGAACCACTGACTTTCTGGTTGGTAGCCAAATGCCTTATTCACTACACCACCAGAGTTCCTTCAAATAATGTGCAGGCAACATTAAAGGAACCAAAATTAAAGGGCAGGAGAAAAAAGAAGCTGGTTTCCACTGCCATCTGAAGCAAAAACTGGCTGTTGTGACCTTTTTGGTAGACTTTGTTTTTTACCATCTAGATACTGTGATTCTTTCATTCATCTAGTAAATATTTATGAAGCACCACCTGTGTGCCAGGCACTGGGTGGGGGATGGCAGACATAGTCCTGGCCCAGTGCAGATGCTCTGGGGGATGACTGCTCTCTGAAGGGAGGGCTAGTCTACCTGTCCTCTACTTTAGCTGCCCTCTACTTCAGCCCTCCTACCTTCTCCACAATGGCCATGGTCCAAATCACACCAGGGTTCAGAACTGGGTTGGGATTCTAACAGCAAGGTCAATGCTGAAGTTGGAGCACTTTGCCTTGCCTTCTCCTTCACCTTCACAAGAAACAATTCTTCACATCCCCCATCTCCAACACCTTGCACATCACATCATTACCTTTTTTCAATCTAACAATAAGTGTGAGTAATGACACATTTTATACTCTAGTTGAAATAAATGAAAGGAGCTCTGGTAGCTTCGGAAGGAAGGTTGGGCAATCTACTTCCGTAGTGATACTGCGTTGGAAACCTAAGAAGGTCGCTATGAGTCGGGTCTGACTCCATGGCACATAACAACAACAACAACAGTTGAAATAAATGAAAGTCTTTTACTCAATACTTTTTACTTTATACCTTGTTTTTCAGTGAATAAATTAAAGGTATTAGGTGGGAATAAGCTTACTAATAAATCCTGTGGAGGAAACAAATAAAACCACCAAAAGAAACTTGTGAAACCGAATAGTACAATGTTAGGAGAATAGCTGTTAGGGTGAGAAACATGTGTGGCTCTGTTAAGTATGGAGAAGGAGAATAGGGAACTGGTGAAAATTGCAAGGTCCTAAAGTCAATCTGCTTGTATTGTAATTCAACCTTCTCCACTTAGTTTCTCTGTAATCTTGGACATGCAACTTAACCTTTCCAAGTCTCTGTTTCCACATCTATAATGGGGATAATAAGCTACCGATCTCTCAGGGTTGCTGTGAGGATAAAATGAGATAATACATGTATGATGCCTAGAACATAGTAGGTATTCAATAAATTGTGGTTATTATCCTTAGCTATGGACTATGCAATTCCAAGAGGAAAATAATATTAAAGACTTGGAGTCACTCACAGTATATAAAATTGTACTTTCTGTTGTGGATTGGGACTTCGAAAAAGCAAGCAAGCTGTAAATTCTGGACAGTTGTACACAGGTCCCACAGATGTCATGGATAAAGATGTACTTTATCCATATGGCAGCTGTGGCTATGAGGGTGATGGCTCCTGGAGGTACAACAGGGACCAGTAGTTCAAGTCAGCATGTAGGGGTGGGGTTCTCAGTGTGGCCACATCTTGCTGTGAGACTCTGGGCAAGGTACTTGGTCTTGTAGATAATAAAAACACCTATGTCCTGGGTGAAGCTCTGGTAGCGTAGTGCCTAAGGCATTTGACTGCTAACTAGAAAGCTGGCAGGTCAAACCCCCCAGCCACTCCATGGAAGGAAGACTGGACAATCTACTTCCGTAGAGACACCACCTTGGAAACCCAAGGAAGGGTTGCTATGAGTCAGAATTGACTTGACGGCATTGAGTTTGGTTTTGGTTTTGGTTTATGTCCTGGGTGGCTGGGAGCACAATGCCTTGCACACATTCACCATTCAATCATGCTTGGTGCTCTCATTTCTATCTCATGGATGAAGTGCACTCTCCAAGGAATGGAAAGGTATTTTTATTGAATACCTTGTAATTTGAACAAGAAATTTTACTTAAGAGGGGTGGGAAATCACATTAGATGGGTAATAATAATAACTGCTTACACCCATTGAGTGCTTTGTCATGCAATGCTCTGACTACTTTAATCTCAATAACCTCTCTACCATCCTCATTTCACAGAAGGAAGAAATGAACCCCAGTCACACCAAAGGACCTATTGCTAGGGCGCTTACCTCTTTTCTGAATAAGCAGGGATGAGATTCTGAAGAACCATGCTAAGGAGTTTAAAGGTGGAATGTGGGGGTTAGGTAGAGGTTTTTCCTTCTTATTTATTTTTCCTGCTTAGAACTTGAAGGTCTTTCTACTGGAGGACTAATATATTTTTCAATTAGAAACTAGAACAATCAAATCAATTCATGGGTATTACCTGTCAGTTCTAAACATATAATTTATGTTCTAACAATAAAATGTCCTATTGCTTGCAGGCTTCCATTTGACACATATGGGGGAACATGGGACTACTGGAAACTCTTAAAATATACTGGAAGTCTGATTTAAGACATGCAGCATCCAAAACAAAATGGCTTCTTCCTCCTAGATATTCCAGTCAGATAGAAGCATACTGCTCCCCCGATTTGCAGTCAGTAAACCTAACTGATGTGACTTACGCTGGCATTTTCCTCCGTTGGTGGGATCACCATAGAAGCCTGATATGCAGGTCTCACAGTGCTTGCCTGTGGTCAGATTTTCACACTTCTCACAGATACTCTGATTGATGCATTTGCTGTGGCCGTTGCACTGGCAAGCTGAAAGAAAAAGAATGTCAAGGGACCTAGTTCCATGGTAGCACCAGGTGGAGGAAGTTCAGGCAAATTATTTGCAACTATCTGCCTTTAAATACAAAGTCATCAAAAAAGTGGACCATTAAAAACTAGGTTTAGAAACAAAATTAAAACATTAAAAAGACCTCATCCAGGAAAATCAGAAATATATCATAGCAAGGTGAAGGTCTGTAAAAAAGTAATTTTTGTTGTTATTCATTGCAAAAATAATAGATGCTTGTGATAGCAAATTTGAAAAATATAAGGAAAGGGGACAATCTCATGCAATCTCACCACACAGAGACCACTTTTCCCATTTGGTATCTTTTTTGAGTGCATCTTTAATACACAGTTTTACACAGTTATATAATCTAATTCCTATCAAATCCCAACTGGGTGTCATCACGTTGTAGAATAGGTCAGTACTTCAGTATTCCAATGAATGGTTTTATAACATTTTGTTTATCCATTTATTAGCTGACAAACATTTGGATTGCTCCCACTTCCTGCCTATTATTCAATGCTGCTACAAACACTGGCATACAAGTTTTTGTGTGGACATATGTTTTCAGTTCTCTTGGGGATATATATATGTATGAGTGAAATCGCTGGATCATATTGTAAGTCCATGTTTAACTTCTTAAGGAATTGCCAAACTGTTTTCCAAAGCAATGACACCATTTTATATATCCATCAATAATATAGGAGGGTTCCAGTATCTCCACATCCTTACTAGCACTTGTTATTGCCCATCTTTTTGAGTAGTCATCCTACTGGGTATGAAGTGGCATCTCATTGTGATTTTGATTTGCACCTCCTTAATGACTTAATATTTATTAATATTAATATTAATAAATATTAATGTTTCAAGTGCTGAGGAGCAAGGATATCTCCTTGAGGACTAAGGTGCGCCTGACACAAGCCATGATATTTCCAATCACCTTGTATGCATGTG
>NW_006921607.1:1163243-1170024 GCF_000298275.1 Orycteropus afer afer
AACCGCCAGCCATCTGGTTAGCAGTCAAGTGGCTTAGCCACTGTGCTACCAGAGCTCCTGTTTCCTAAGAATAGCCTCTCTAAATCTTTGTCTGCTTTTTCTGTGGCTTACTTTTCAACATATTCTGGATGATAATCATTTGTTATATACATTGCAGATACTTCTTCCCAATCTGCCTCTTGACTTTTACATTTGTTTACAATGTTATTATTTCCTTACAGGTGTCCTCGCAGAGAGCCCAGTTGTCAGTGGGACTGACTGACAGCCACCTGGAGAAGCCCCGGCTCACCAATCTCTTAGAAATCTTTTTACTACCCGTCCTCTCTCAACTGTTCTGGAGGCTCTGACTCCTTACCTGTCTGCCCACCAGCACATTCCTGAGTATTCACTGCAAGTCTATCAAAGGCCAATTCCTCAGAGTTGGTTTCCTAGGGCACCCTCCCCCTAACAGGTCTAGGCCAAGGCTTTAGACCAGCTCACAGGGTAATCCTCGCACCAACCATTATAAGTAGATCCAAATAGATGTACACTGAAAGACAGTGTAAGAGTAAATTCAAAACAAGAAAAGGGAATTTTTCTATTTGCCAAAAGAAAAACAGATCTTTTTCTCTCTCCTTCTCAGACCATTTCATTACGAAAACTAGTGCTAGTACTTTCCTTTGTTCCTTTGATGTATATGTAAATCGTTCTGCAAGCTAAATAAACCTCTCATCAGCACTGCAACCAAGGAATAGTTTTCTAAAGGGCTGAGAGCCATCTCTCTGAAATGTAAACATCAAGGAAGACAGTGCTCCATCTCCCCACCATTTTGGGAGTTGAGGCAAGGTGCCTTGTGCCATGATGTAACCAGCTGCTTCTCATAAGATACATTTTATTTTTCCTTTGGACAAAGGCAATTAACTAACACAGATGGCCACCCAATTACCAGGTGAATTTAGATCAACTATGAAAGAACTTACAGCAAACAGTGCTGTCAAATCCTCTCACTGAAGACACATTATTGTTTATTTGAAGAACATGTCTGTAATAGTACATCTGCTTGGCTTTTTAAAAGGGTGAGATTTCTTTCTGTTTTTCCAATCTGAACAGATTGCCTGTGATGAGCCCTGTAATCTGACTGAATGCTTATTCAATAATATAACTTTTCTATCTTTTTTTTTAAACACTTGAGGAGAGTAATTTCTGGGTTAATAGGAGATTTTATTTTTAATTTTTCTCTAGCAATCACCATGATATATGTTTAAGTACTAACATAAACTACAGAACAATATATATAATATGTATAGTATATAGCATGGGATGGGAGCTCTGGTAGCATAGTGGCTAAGACACTTGACTGTTAACCAGAAGGCTGGTGGTTCAAACACACCAGCCACTCCTCAGAAGGAAGATGGGGCAATCTACTTCCATAGTGATACTGCCTTGGAAACCCAAAGAGGGGTCGCTATGAGTCGGGTCCGTATCTAAAACTGTCGAAAGATAAAGAAAATCTACTAAACACACACACACAAAATTTTTACCTCTATGAAGAACTAGAGATTAAAAAAAGGTATTCTAGTTTTTATTTTTTATACATCTATATTTAACTTTTTATAATGAGCATGCATTAACTTTTGTAATAAAAAATTACCAAAATAATTCACTGAAAAATATTCTCAAATATTTTTATGAATTGTCATTAAAAATATTTTTCACATTAAATTATTTCTCCTAAAATGATGTTACTTATATTTTTTTCTTAAAGGAGATCCCTATAAGCAATGTAGTTTTCCTGGTTTTATGCTTTGTAAGTAGGTAGTGAAACACTTGCTTCTAGATACACAGGCATCTTACCTGGACAGTGAATGAAGGACCAGTTGTATCGGCTGTCCTCTAGACACATGCTGGAATTGAGAAGGGGCTGTGGGTAGGAATTTCCTGTAGGGGCTTGTGAAGGCATCTTTACTGGTCCTTTATAGGAGCCCTCTAAGCATTTCCCTTTGCCAGTATTGCTGGGATCAGTACACCAGCCACAGCCTGGTTGCTCCAAACAATGACTACAGGTACAGTAGCCTGAACAATTTTCAGCTATAAAAACAACACAAATTGCAATTCATCATCAGATGTAGATTTAAATTCATTGCATTTAAATTAGTTTTTCTTTACTAGATCATGCAACTTCCATGAGCCAAAATTCCCACTCTATTGTCATCCTTCAAATGAGATAATGAAGTTGAAAAACCCAGTTATGGAGGCAACATTTGCATAGAGGAAAAGCTGTACAGACAGGAATGCATAGATAAGAAGTACACCAGGGATAGGGTATGGGAGGAGAGTTTTTTATTGTTAGGATTGTAATCTGCACGTGAAATCAAATGTGCACGGACTGTTGAGAGTACAATGAATCTGCTTTGTAAATCTGCACCCAAACCACAGTAAAAAAAATTTAACAACAACAAAACCCCAGTTATCTTGCTCAACAGAAACTCCTGCCCTTTTCTCTCAATCCCCAAAAGGTTAGAGGTCATCTAACTGGAAAGAACTTACTTTACAAATTAAGAGATTAATATACAGAGAGATATGATTTGAACAATATTACACAGAAGTTAGCAAATTACGTCTTGTGGTAGTTAAGGTTATGTGTCAACATGGCTGGGCCTGATTTGAGTGGCTGGGCAGCTGGATATAGTTATTCTCCACAGTGAGACTGGTAATCAACTCCATGGTGGAATCTACTGGAGCAGCTGCATTAGGGATGTGGTCTGCTTCCAGAAAAGCATTGAGAAAGGTCTTGGAGCTTTTTGGCACACCTGTATACTGCATGCAGCTGAGTCTTCATTTAGTAGCCTGCCATGTTTCCTGCTAATCTTGAGACTGTCTCTGGACTTGAACTAGTGGCCTGCTGTATTGTTTAGTAATATTGGGACTATGCCATTTTATTTGTCAACTTTGGGCTTGTTAGCCTCAGCAGCCAGCAGCTACCTGAGTGAAGACACACCTCCATCCAGCTCCACTGGGCTGGGAGCAAGAGGCACAGCTGAAGCCCAAGGCTGAGGGGCTTTCACCCAGGTGGCACTTCAACTCAGACTTCTAGACTCCCAAACTGGAAGAGAATAAAGTCCTGTTTGTTAAGACCACCCATTTGTGGTATTTTCTGTTAGAACAACAGGAAGTAACCAAAACGTCCGTATTCTGCAATCTCTCCTACATTTATTTACTTGAATCACTGTGCCTGATTCTGTAGAAAGGTTCTTATCAGGCAGGCATGTCTTAATGGCAGTGTCTAGACAGACTTGAAAAGAACAAGTCCAGTCTGATCCTGTGGTAGTTAAGGTTGTTTTCAACTTGGCTGGGCCTGGTTGAATTGCTGGGCAGCTGGAGGTAGTTATTCCCCATGATGAGACTGGCAATCAGCTCCATGGTGCAATCTGTCACGAACAGCTAAGTAGCTGTTTTAGGGATGTGGTCTGCTTCCTGTATATAAGGAGAAGCTTTGGGATTGGTCTCTAGCCTTTTGGCACTCTTGAACCCTGCATGTAGCCAAGTCATCGTTAACAGCCTGCCATGTCCTGCTGATCTTGGGACTTCACCTGGACTTGAATCAGTGGCCTGCCATGTTGTTTGGAAACATTGGGACTGTGCCTTTTTACTTCTCAACCTTGGGCTTGTCAACCTTAGCAGCCAGCAGCTGCCTGAGGGAAAAGCCTCCAGCTTCAGTGAGCCAGAAGCAGGAGGCAGAGCTGAAGCCCAAGGTTGGGGGGCTTTCACCCAGCCCCTAGAGCCTGGCACTCTGAACTCAGACTTAAAGCCTCCCAAACAATAAGAGAATAAACTCCTGTTTGTTCAAACCATTCCATTTGTGGTATATCTTCTGTCAGAGCTGCACTAGAGGTAACAGACAGATCCCTACAATGTTCAAAGACTGACAGCACTGCCCTGTGGCAAGTTTGGTTGGTCCCCACACAGGGCTCTGAAGAGTGCCTGGAGCTGACTTTTCACTTACGGGGGCAGCTGCTCATGGTATACCACTCCATACATTGGCCAAAAGGGAAAGAGGCGACATAGGCATTGGAGTCTACACACTGCCTCATGTTGCTGCACCACATGCACTCGGAGCTGCCGCTGGTACACTCTCCACACGCCGTTCTCAGGGCACATGGTGTCCGACACTGCTTAGCACTGTGGTTCGCTGGGAATTACATAGAAAAGAGACACTTAGAGCTCACACCATGTTAGTCAAGGCCAAAGACTTATTTAAATGTGTCTTGTGATCCATTGAAAGGAGCTCTGGTGGTGAGGTGCCTAAAGCATTTGACTGCTAACCAGAAGGTTGGCAGTTCAAACCCACCAACCACACCTTGTAAGTAAGATGGAGCCATCTGCTTCTGTAAAACCTCAGAAACCCAATGGGGATTGCTGTGAGTCAGACTCAACTCAATGGCAATGAGGTTTTGTAATCCATTTGTGTGCCATGAAATCAATTTAGTGGGTTACACTAGATGAAGGAGAAAATAGAAAACACTACCATCATCGTACATTGTTTATTCAACTGTATTTATACATTTTTTCTGGAAAAACAAACCAACCAACCCTGTTTTTCTTTTCAAACAGCATTAAGGGTAGAAATGAAAGAATAAGCTAGTCTTTTTCATTAGAGCATGTGTTCTACGCCCCTTAGGCTATAGGGGACCCAGGTGAACATCAGGGGTTTAGAATGCCCTTTTGAATCTGTGAAATCTTGTATTTTTTGAGGAAAAGGAATACAGCCTTCATTAAATTCTCCAAAGGTTCAGGATCTAAAAATGTTGAAAAGTGCTCCTATGGAAGTTTAAAAATCTTATTTTAAGGTGACTCCTATAATACTGTGAATTCCCTTCCATGCCTTTGTATTTCTCAGACAAATTAGTCTTTGAAAATGGGACATGATGTAAACTGAGTCCAGCCTCCCGAAAATACCTATGAAACTCCACCCACTGTTGGTGAGTAATGTCTGCAGGAGAAGGAAGAGTGGCTGGGGCTTGTCCTTGTGCTACAGAGGCTGCCCCTGGTTACTTCTCCAAGGTTTGGCCTTACATAGCCCAGAGGAGAGAAATTCAAACCAGTGATGCCACTCACATCAGCTCAGTTCAGTCCGGTGTCATACAGCTGCTCTCATCATTTCTCTCCTTGCTGATTGTTTTTATCTACTATTATCTACTGTTCCTACAGCTACCTAATTGCTTTTCTACTCTTTCATTTTTATTTTTTTGTTCTCTCTTTCACAGCTATTTTCTGCCAACACTAAGAAATTTGCTTAAGATTTGAGAGCAATTCTCAATTCTTTTTGTGATCAGTAAGCCAATCAATCTCATAATTAATTAAAATCTTAGGTTCACTGAGTATTGTTACCTACTTCTGTTTTTGCTTCTGGCTGAAACTATTTACAACCAGAGACTGTTTCTCTGTGCTTTTAAAATTCTTGGTTGTGCTCATATGCTTGAATATGCTCATATGCTTGTGTTCAGATGCTTAAAAAAAATCAATATTCCATGTTTTTCATGATTATTTCATGTCTTAACTTTTAACTGTGACTCCTACAGTTTTTTTTCCTCAATGATCTTCCAGTAACACATAATTCACCCATGCACTTACCAGGTCTTTCACAAACACTACCATTGAGTGGGTTGATGCAGGTTGCAGCCTTCAAGCCCCCAGTAGTGGGTTCTGACAAGATTCCACAGAACCCAGCATCACTGGGCTCGGATGGCATCCATTGTAGCAAACTATTCGTAAATGGGGACATATCTTCCCAGCACCAGTAGGACACATTGATCTTTCGTAGGCCAACCCATGGAGTCAAGGTGAGCTTGGACTATGGGCAAAACAGACACAACTATTAATATAATCAATCTCTTGGTCTAAATAGTCTTCTAGATAGAAACAACCAAGTTATATACACCTCCAAGACAGACACTGCCCCCTGCCTCAGCCATCACTTAGAATAGACCATCATTTTTGTGTTACATATCACGCATGGCACTTCAACATGAACATTTTACAAAGGACAAAAGAATAGCTCAGAGACGATAATATACTGTATTTCACAGAGGAATGACTAATAACAAAGCAATAATCAAGTTCCTAATTCCTACATCCTATAAACAGAGGACCTCCAAATTGGTTTAATAACTCACTTATTCATGAAAGCATCTCACCAATATTTATGAAGTATCTCTTACATGTCTATCCTCAGATCATTAACTAAGCCTATTTTCAGCCCTGGTCAGTTAAGATGATTAAAAGATTTTTACATGCAGCCAGGGGGTATCATTTGGCACTGCACTTAATAGGGAATATTTGAATAGGACAATGAATCCCTAGGACAGTCTGATTCCTGCACACCTGAAATGCCCTCAATGCAATTAAAAATTTTTTTTTTAAATCAAAGTAAAGTTTGGTCCAGAATGGAAAGATACTCCCGATTTTGGCAATTAAAAAAAAAAAGGTACGATGTTTTTGAGAGGAAATAATATATATGCTTATAAAAAGAACAAAAGCTAGTTATTTTAAGTTATAATAATGAGTGATGTTTATGTTCCTATTTTTATTGTTGATATTTTCTAAATTTCCTTTGAAATACATTTTATTGTTTAAGAAAGAAAACTGAGAGTTCGGGCAAGATGGCGGACGAGGCAGAAAGACTGCACAGACCCTCTTCAACAAAGAAAAGGGAAATCAATTAACACAGACACAGAAGATAATCCTGGACCCCTGAGCCTTGAAGGGAAGGATATAGAAGTGGACTAAACCCCAACTAGCAGAA